>NC_058087.1:53492187-53792187 GCF_014858855.1 Bufo gargarizans | reverse complement strand
GAGACTACCCAAGAAAAAAAGCAAGCGTGTCTTACAAATGGGAGGCTAGCGAAGTACCGGAAGCCGCTGCGATTGATAAAAAAGATCAAAACAGATTTTTTTATCGCCGCAGCACTTGTGTAGTGATTGCGCAGTGATAAAAAAAATAAAAAATGTTGTCACTGCGGGGGGCGGGCGTGGGTGAACGCACGTGTGGGCAACCGATCAGGCCTGATCGGGCAAACACTGCGTTTTGGGTGGAGGGCGAACTAAGGTGACACTAATACTATTATAGATCTGACTGTGATCAGTTCTGATCACTTACAGATACTATAAAAGTACCAATGCTGATTAGCGATACGCTAATCAGCGAATCAGTGACTGCGGTGCGGTGGGCTGGACGCTAACCGATGCTAACTACCTAACAAAGGGGCCTTGTCACTCTCTTCTCCCTCGCTCCCTTGTCACTCTCTTCTCCCTCCCTCCCTTGTCACTCTCTTCTCCCTCCCTCCCTTGTCACTCTCTTCTCCCTCCCTCCCTCCCTTGTCACTCTCTTCTCCCCCCTCCCTTGTCACTCTCTTCTCCCTCCCTCCCTTGTCACTCTCTTCTCCCTCCCTCCCTTGTCACTCTCTTCTCCCTCCCTCCCTTGTCACTCTCTTCTCCTTCCCTCTCTTGTCACTATCTTCTCCCTCCCTCCCTTGTCACTCTCTTCTCCCTCCCTCCCTTGTCACTCTCTTCTCCCTCCCTCCCTTGTCTCTCTCTTCTCCCTCCCTCCCTTGTCACTCTCTTCTCCCTCCCTCCCTTGTCACTCTCTTCTCCCTCCCTCCCTTGTCACTCTCTTCTCCCTTCCTCCCTTGTCACTCTCTTCTCCCTCCCTCCCTCCCTTGTCACTCTCTTCTCCTTCCCTCCCTCCCTTGTCACTCTCATTCTACCCCCCCCTCTCTTGTCACTCTCATTCTACCCCCCCTCCCTTGTCACTCTCTTCCCCCCTCCCTTGTCAATCTCATTCTACCCCCCCTCTCTTGTCACTCTCATTCTCCCCCCTCCCTTGTCACTCTCTTCTCCCCCCCTTGTCACTCTCTTCTCCCCCCCTCCCTTGTCACTCTCATTCCCCCCTCCCTTGTCACTCTCATTCTACCTCCCCCCTTGTCACTCTCATTCTACTCCCCCCTCCCTTGTCACTCTCTTCCCCCCTCCCTTGTCACTCTCATTCTACTCCCCCCCTTGTCACTCTCATTCTACTCCCCCCCTTGTCACTCTCTTCTCCCCACCTCCCTTGTCACTGTCTTCTCCCCCCCTCCCTTGTCACTCTCTTCCCCCCTCCCTTGTCACTCTCATTCTCCCCTTCTCCCTTGTCACTCTCATTCTACTCCCCCCCCTTGTCACTCTCTTCTCCCCACCTCCCTTGTCCCTGTCTTCTCCCCCCTCCCTTGTCACTCTCTTCTCCCCCCCTCCCTTGTCACTCTCTTCTCCCCCCTTCCCTTGTCACTCTCATTCTACTCCCCCCTTGTCACTCTCATTCTACTCCCCCCTTGTCACTCTCATTCTATTCCCCCCCGTCACTCTCATTCTACTCCCCCCCTCCCTTGTCACTCTCATTCTACTCCCCCCTTGTCACTCTCATTCTACTCCCCCCTTGTCACTCTCATTCTATTCCCCCCCGTCACTCTCATTCTACTCCCCCCCTCCCTTGTCACTCTCATTCTACTCCCCCCTTGTCACTCTCATTCTACTCCCCCCCTTGTCACTCTCATTCTACTCCCCCCTCCTGTCACTCTCATTCTACCCCCCCCCCCCCCCGTCAGTCACTCTCATTTCCTCCCCCTTGTCACCTCTAATGTAGCGTGGCCGAGCTCTGTTCGGTCCGCGGTACAGGAGCTTTTGTTCCCTGTACCCGGCCGGACTGACAGGAAGTGCTCACTTAGTGTGCACTTCCTTTCAGTCCGGCCGGGTACAGGAAACAAATGCTCCTGTACCCCGGACCGAACAGAGCTCGGCCACGCTACATTAACAACACAGCAGTCAGCAGGCGCAGGCAGGCTGCGCAGCACTGAGCCGGCCGCTCAGGAGGCGCAGCATGAGGGGAGCCGCCGGCCTGCCGCCCGAACCTACATAACCAATTTTTTTTTTACCTCAACGGGCGCCCCCTGCTAAATGGGGCCCTAGGCGACTGCCTAAGTCGCCTTACTGGTGGCGCCGGCCCTGTGTGCTCCTCTGCTGGGACCAACCGACGAAAAGGACCAGCAGAGGAGCACAGAAGCCATTTAACACCTTATATTTATAAATATAAGGTGTCAAATGGCTTCTGATTTGATTTTTTAAAAGTCACCAACCAGCCAGCGATGATCATTGGCTGGCAGGCTGGTGACGAACTTCTCCTGTAACGATTCCCGGCTCGCACTGCGCATGTGCGGGCCGGCTCTGCCCAAAATCTCGCATCTCGCGAGATGACGCGCCAGCACGTCTAGGAGGAATAACAGGGCCGTTGCCAGGACGCAATCCTGCGTGCGGCGGTCCTGAGGCGGTTAATGTCCCCTCATGTATCCTAAACCGCGCACATAACTGTCTTTTTATGCAAAGTCTTTCTTTACTGCTGAAACAATCGCTCTCCTATTGAAACTCCTATTTATATTATCAATCACCAGCCTCTCTGTACTCAGCCTCCTACTTGACACACTGCCCTGAACAGCCGGATGACAGCTCTGGAGTCCAGTGGCGTTGCTAGGGCTGGTGTCACCCGTTGCGGTAGAAAATTGTGTCACCCCCCCCTCCCCCGAAGCGATAAATTTTTAGCCATATATGGGGGCTATGGTGGTGCTACTGCCATAGGGGGCATCCGTTAGCTCAGCAGACCCCCCCCTAGCAGTCAGAGCCTGGTTTCGGGAGGGGCACTTCCAGATTATTTTCTGTCCGCCGCCACAAAACAACAGTGTAGCCGTATACTGTATATTGTGTGGCACAGTGTATGTTATATGTGTATAACAAACATATTTCACATGAAAACTTACAATTACTTGGCTTGGCCCTTGGGGATCTTGGACACCACTTCAACACATGGCCGGGGGCTCGGTGGAGCTGATGTTGTGTTTTATCCTAATGAGAAAGATTTCATAATAAGGATTTGGAGAAGGGGCAGAGGGATAGCAGAGCAGGGAGAGGCTGGTACTGCTACTAGGGGGTCATACTATGGGGGAGTAATAAAGCCCACCATAATGCCCCCCCACTAGTAGAAATAATTCTCCTTATAATGTGACAGTGCAAAAAATACCCCCTTGTAATGCCCTCAGTTGAGCTTATGTCCCCATAGTGCCCCCATAATGTACCAGTATAAAATGCCCCATATATAGTGCCCCAGTAGATGCCCTCAGTGTCCGGCCTCTGATAGGCTGCCGGCCTAGTGTCCCCAATAATGCCCCCCCAATAATGTGCCAGTAAGTGTCCCCATAGATGCCCCCCATCATGTGCCAGTATCAAGTGCCTCTCTCCTCCCCCCCACATGTCCCAGTATCATAGTGCCATCTCCCCCCCATGTGCCAGTATCAAGTGCCTCTCTCCTTCCCACCCACCCCATGTGCCAGTATCATAGTGCCAAACCCCCCCATGTGCCAGTATCAAGTGCCTCTCCCCCCCCATGTCCGAGTATCATAGTGCCATCTCCCCCCCCCCCAAAAAAAAGTGCCAGTATCAAGTGCCTCTCTCCCCCCCACGTGCCAGTATCATAGTGGCATCCCCCTCAATGTGCCAGTATTAAGTGCCTCTCTCCTCCCCCCATGTGCCAGTATCATAGTGCCATCTCCCCCCCAAAAAAGTGCCAGTATCAAGTGCCTCTCTCCTTCCCTCCCCCCATGTGCCAGTATCATAGTGCCAAACCCCCCATGTCCCAGTATCATAGTGCCATCTCCGCCCAAAAATAAAGTGCCAGTATCAAGTGCCTCCCCCCATGTGCCAGTATCATAGTGCCATCTCCCCCCCAAAAATGTGCCAGTATCAAGTGCCTCTCTCCTTCCCACCCCCCATGTGCCAGTATCATAGTGCCAAACCCCCCATGTCCCAGTATCATAGTGCCATCTCTCCCCTCCAAAATAAAATGCCAGTATCGAGTGCCTCCTCCCCTATGTGCCAGTATCATAGTGCCATCTCCCCCCCCAATGTGCCAGTATTAAGTGCCTCTCTCCTCCCCCCATGTGCCAGTATCATAGTGCCATCTCCCCCAAAAGTGCCAGTATCAAGTGCCAAACCCCCCATGTGCCAGTATAAAGTGGAAAACCCCCCCATGTGCCAGTCTCATAGTGCCATCTCCCCCCCCAAAAAAGTGCCAGTATAAAGTGCCTCTCTCCTTCCCACCCCATGTGCCAGTATCATAGTGCCAAACCCCCCCATGTGCCAGTATCAAGTGCCAACCCCCCATGTGCCAGTATCAAGTGCATCTCTCCTCC
Source organism: Bufo gargarizans (assembly GCF_014858855.1). NCBI lineage: Eukaryota > Metazoa > Chordata > Amphibia > Anura > Bufonidae > Bufo > Bufo gargarizans. The sequence continues at coordinate 53,787,772 of NC_058087.1, read as the reverse complement.
CCCCCATGTCCCAGTATCATAGTGCCATCTCCCCCCCCCAAAAAAAGTGCCAGTATCAAGTGCCTCTCTCCTCCCCCCATGTGCCAGTATCAAGTGCCTCTCTCCCCCCCATGTGCCAGTATCATAGTGCCAAACCCCCTCCCCCCATGTGCCAGTAACAGGTGCCAAACCCCCTCCCCCCCATGTGCCAGTATCAGATGCCTCTCTCCTATAACAGTAGAAGTCTCATATTTTTTCAGTCAGTGGCAATGCAGATCTTATGGCTGTGTGGGTAAGTGCTTTGCCTTTGATACAGAAGGTCGTGAGTTCAAATCCCAGACACATCCTCTCCTGAGGATGGCAATACAGATGACTATGCCTGGGATTCGTAAATGAGAAGTGTGCAAGTTGCCGGCCGGCCCTGCTGGTGTCACACAGTGCGGCCCGCACCCCCCTTGCAACGCCACTGCTCTGCACAAGCAGCAGAATACTGCACCAGCCAAGGAGCCTCCTTGCTGTCTGCACAGCCGGCCGTGCGGCAGTCAAGACTACCGGCCTAACGGGAATTTTCCCGGTAGGCCAGTCCGGCCCTGTTAATAACTTGTCCGACATTTCCGCTCCATCCCACTGCAGCCATTGACCTCCCGTGGATGAGGTCTCCCTTTCTCACGCTCCCTCTCCGGAGTGGAACCCTGATTTGCTGATAACCGTGATCAACATGGTAGGCTCAGAAAAGAACATCGAAAGTTGATAGAGAAGATATCCAAATGGATCGTGGACGTCACAGGGACGTGTGATCAGGCAGAAGTTATCTAGAGTCAACAAAGTGGCAGCAGGGCCTCTCCTGGCTAACGTTTCCAAATCCTAAATACCCCAGTGACATGCCCTATAGTTTTCTTTATTAATCATTCCAATAACAGGGCATCTTAAGAGTCCTGTATTGTTATTTATTGTCACTACCTCCCAGAGTCGGGAGTGGGTAATTGCCACGCGCCCCCTCCTTTCCTTCAATTCTTCCGTTATAATAGCTTCTCCCACGGTTCCGCTCGATCACAATTAAATTTCATCCATTGATCTCCCTTGGATGTGGTCTCTCTTTCTCACACTCCCTCTCCGGCGTGGAACCCCGATTCGCCGCTAACCGTGATCAACATGGTAGGCGCAGAAAAGAACATCGAAAGTTGATAAAGATATCTAAATGGATGGTGGACGTCACAGGGACGTGCAACATGGTGGGGCAGTATGTTTGCACACGCATACCTGAACTGACTGATGGCTCTGCCCCTGCAACTTCTGGGTCTCCAAATTGGGCAGATGGCCTGAGCTTGCAGTTTACGCCTTGGAGGTGCTGGCCTGCCATGCAGCCAGTGTATTTGTTTAGCACGGCTGGAGGGTTTTATCACAGGTTATATTTCCCAATGTTTTGGGGTGTACCCTAATTTAAACAAAAAATAAATAAATTAAAATAAATTAAAACCAAAAAACAGTGTTGGCTACCTTCTCCTCCACCGCCGCTTCCATCTACACCGCCACATCTACTCCATATGGACCTCGTACTCCTAGATCAAGATTTATTTTTATTTTTTTACGTATTTTATGTTATTTTAAGTCATTTCCCTATCCACATTTGTTAGCAGAGCACTTACCATGCTCTTAACCACATTTTGCTGGCATTTTCAGCCCTCTAGCCCTTTTTCACGACATTTTTAGAGCCATTTTAGTGCTCCAAAGTTCAGGTCCCCATTGACTTCAATGGGGTTCGGGGTCAAGTTCGGGTCCCGAACGCAAACTTTTTTGTGAAGTTTGGCCAAACCCGTCGAACCCGAACATCCAGGTGTCCGCTCAACTGTACTAATAACAAGTAGTTATATTTCCTATTAATCCAACCCATAAATGGCTGTATCTCAGTGTAAATTCACCGCAGAACGGCTAATAACATGTGAAAGTGTGAAAAGGGTATGGTTTGGGACAATCGATATCTGCCATTGAAATAGTTTAACTGTGTGTGGTAAGCCTTGGGTGTGTCTCTGGGAACTGAGAGGTTAACCCAGACACAGGATAAGCAGGGTTAATAGTTTGTTTTGTCTATGTTAGCCATAGCTAACATAGAGAGATTGTAAAGTACATGCTGGGACCTACTTATACTGGAGGTGACAGTGGGATGCTTACTCCACCCGTGTTTCCGTCCTGGGCTTCCATAGCCCACAGCTGCTGCTCACATGTGTCGTTGGAGCCTAATTTAAAGCTGTGTAGAGCTGAGCAGTGTGGCCATACCTGGAGAAGCTGACTGCTAAACTACAGAAGGTATTGCATGTGCCGCACAATACTTGCCATTTGCACCTGTGGGCCCGGTAGCCGATGCCGTATATAGTAAAGGATTGTATTTTGTATTAGGTACTTGCTCAGTCAAGCAGGATTTGTTTGTTTAAGCCTATTTGTAAAGGCTATGCTTATGTTTAAATATAGAACTGTGAAATAAAAACACTTAAATCGGACTTTATCCTGTCTGTTTCCCTGCTTCCTGCACAGCTACCCAGTGTCTACCAGAGCGACCCCCACAGTAGTTACATTTCCTATTAATACACCCAAAAAATTGCTGTATCGCAGTGTAAAATCTCTGCAGAACGGCTAATGACACATAGCTATTTTTCCTATTAATACACCCCAAAATGGCTGTATTACAGTGTAAATTCACCACAGAATGGCTAATAACACATAGTTATATTACCTATTATTTCACCCCAACAATGGCTGTATCACAGTGTAAATTCACAGCAGAGCGACTAATAACTCGTACTTACAGTGCCTTGCAAAAGTATTCACCACCTTTGACTTTTTTTTGTATTTTGTTACATTACAGCCTTAATTTCAATGTTTTGTTAATCTCAATTTTATGTGATGGATCAGAACACAATAGCCTAAGTTGATGAAGTGAAATGAGAAAAATATATAAATAAAACTATTGTTTAGAAATAGAAAACAGAAAATTGGCATGTGCGTATGTATTCACCCCCTTTGTTAGGAAGCCCATAAAAAGCTCTGGTGCAACCAATTACCTTAAGAAGTCACCTAATTAGTGAAATGATGTCCACCTGTGTGCAATCTAAGTGTCACATGATCTGTCATTACATATACACATCTTTTTTTAAATGCCCCAGAGGGTGCAACACCTAAGCAAGAGGCATCACTAACCAAATACTGCCATGAAGACCAAGTAAGGGACAATGTTGAGAAGTACAAGTCAGGGTTAGGTTATAAAAAAATATCCAAATCTTTGATGATCCCCAGGCTAATGCCTTTAGCCTATCAGAGGCCAGAGCTGCCAGCCTCATGGAGGGAAGTATATTTTTTATATAGTACACACTGCAGGAAATGACTATGGGAGCATCTATTTGGGGCACAAAAAGGGTATTATACTGGCGCACTATGATGGCATCTACTGGGGGGGGGGGGGCTCTGTATAGGGGCATTTTATACCGGGACACATAATGGGGGCACTATGGGGAAGGGCGGAGAGGAGAACTATGAGGGAACTAATAAGGGGTATTTTATACTGGCAAATTATGGGGGACACTGAGCGCTGTTTGAAAAAATTACCTTTAGGGATTTCCATTATACTTCATAGCTATAGCATTACGTTATTATATACTGCAATAAACCATCCCCACCCTAAATAACTAGGGATACTAGATATTAACCCATAGCCATCTTAGACCATATGATGATGGATATTAATATTAACCCCCCAAAAGGGTTTCTGACCCTTAAACCCAATGTTAGGTTACTTTCACACTCGCGTTTGGTGCGGATCCGTCATAGATCTGCACAGACGGATCCGTTCAGATAATACAATCGCACGCATACGTTCAGAACGGATCCGTTTGTATAATTTTTAACATGGCCAAAACAGATCCGTCTTGAACACCATTAAAAGTCATTGGGGGACGGATCCGTTTTCTATTGTGCCATATTGTGTCAGTGAAAACAGATCCGTCCTCATTGACTTACATTGTGTGTCAGAACGGATCCGTTGGGCTCAGTTTCGTCAGACAGACTCCAAAACGCTGCAAGCAACGTTTTGGTGTCCGCCTCCAAAGCGGAATGGAGACTGAACGGAGCCAAACTGATGCATTCTGAGCGGATCCTTTTCCATTCAGAATGCATTAGGGCAAAACTGATCCGTTTTGGACCGCTTGTGAGATCCCTGAACGGATCTCACTAATGGAAACCAAAACGCGAGTGTGAAAGTAGCCTTAATTAGAACCCAGAAAGTGATTAACAGAGGGTAAAAAAATTCCATGCACCTACTCCCCACTTGTTTGTTTCAGCACTGAGGCAGCCATATGCCTCCTAAGAACACACCACCACTAAGGCTACTGAATGAATTAGAGAAATCACTAATTCCTAAACAGCTATATGAAAACTTGTGTGATATCATACAGTAGAAGACTGGAAGAATGTAATAGGGGATAGAATGGGAAGAGGGGAATTTGTCCATTTGTAGTGGACATAATGCATAAAAATCCTCCCTTTTTAAAAAACCTGTGTTTGCAAATGTAAATATCTAGGAAAATCCTTAGGTTGCACAATACTACAGGGTGTCCTACAAAAAAGTAGTCTGCCTCCATTAATGGTATGACAAGATGAATGAGCAAGTGTATTGTTTTTTTTATTGCCCACAAGTCACAAAAGATGCTGAAAGTGGTCCCTGTTCACGTCTATTCATCTTTGGGCTGGTCGGATTCTCTTGGCTGATACTGCTTGTGATGCTGCGGATAGTGTTTGTAATGTTCTCCTTGAGTTCATCCAGCGGATGTGAATGGTTAGTGGACACTTTGTTTTAAATTCCCCCACATATAAAAATCACATGTAGACAAATCTGGGGAAAGTGGTGGCCATAACTCATTGCTCACAGTTCGCTTCTCCGTAAACAGTTCATGAACCGTTGCCAGTGAGTTCTGTGAGGTGCAGCATGTGCAACGGACGGCCTCCCCCAGGGCCTTCTATATCGTGCGTCCCATGTGTAGGAAATGCTTAGTGGTATGTTGTGGTCTAAAATGTGTCTTTAAGTGTGTCACGGTTCTCCTACCTAGATACCGGTGGACCCCAGACTTTGGCCCGAAGCAATAAATAGGGGGAATAATTGAGAGATTTGAAAGAATAACTTGAGTTCAGACCTTCAGATGAAGTTGAATGGCAGCTTTACTTGAATAAACGTTTCTCCAAACAGTTTCAGGCTTTGTCTTGATTCCAGCAGGCTTTTGCATTAAACTGGTAGGCAAACTCAACTCTGCTATATTTTCTCTCTGACTCTGCTGTACTGACAGGCTGGCTGTAAAACTCAGCTTCTTTTGTATGCTGCACTTCTTCTCTGTAGTCGGACTTAGTCTCATTCGAGGAACTAATTTCCTGGGTTTTGAGGCTTCTATGCTTCAGCCTCCATGGCCAGCAGAGCTTAGGGTGCTCTGGCTGGGGCGTGGGCACGTCCAGCAGAGACATGCCCCTGCACACCCTTCCCCTAGCTGGGGGTGAACTAGACTAACTCTAACTGGTCCCCACCCTTCCTGCAGGAAGTAGTACTAGCCCACTTCTCTCCAGGGGGGGGGGGGTTTAGAATGGGGAGCTGTGTCTTTAACATTTTAATAACTATGGCAGGGCTAAGAATGGATTAGGGTAAGGCGAGACTGCAGACGCCGAACCTTCCTGAGGGCCAGATTAGATAGAAACACATTAGTATAGCTACTGAGAGATTGTCAGTGAGGGACAATACAACCAAGGCAGAGCCTAGGACGTAACATTCAATAAAGTGCGGCGTAGATGATCAAATGCCTGGTGTCGGACGACACCTACAGGCACTAAAGTGTAATTACACAGGTCAGACACAATTAGCCTGCATGTGAATTTCTGTGAGAGAGTGTTCTCCTGATTTATCAGAATAATAGAGACACTGAGCCCACAGGTCCAAGCCCTCCATATATATTTTAACAATTGTATGTTTTTTTTGTGGAATATAGTGTTTAATAAAAGGAAAATAAAGGTTATATTTTAACTATAAGACCAGAAACAGGAAATTATAGTCAGCAGACTATTGGAATATTGAATATGACCTGGACAGATATACATAAGATGACATTATATTAGCCCATTAGTAGCAGGGTGCAGTAGTGGTAACACCACTCTGGGGTGTTACACATGTTGCCCCATCTTGTTGGAAAAAGCCGGTAATTTTTTCTTTTGGTGTTCATCTGTTGTAAAACTGTTCAAAGATGTTCAAGTTAATTTGGGGCATTCACTGCTGCTGAGACTGTCTTTGAGTTTAATTTTGGGGGCTACATGCAATCTGCTGCTGAATTTTATGCACAACTTCAGCCGTCCTGATCAATCTAGGCCTCGGTTTCTTTATCTTTGCAACAGAGCCAGTTTGGCGCCATTTTTGAACCAGACTCTGAATAATACCAGGGTTAGCTGGTGTTTTTGTTGCTGGGTTCTTATTGGCAAAGGTCTGTTGCGTTTCCGTAATCTATCTGCTTCGCACATAGCCTTCCACAGTCATTATTTGCTGGGAAAACACCATCTTTTTGACACAATAGGCCACTTTTATCAAACTGAATAATAAATCCGCCTTAGTTGTCCATAGCAACCAATCAGAGCTCAGCTTTTAGTTCTTACAAGGCTCTAAAAAAATTAAAGCTGAGCTCAGATTGGTTGCTATAAACAACTAAAACAGATTTTCTATTAGGCAGTTTGATTGTATATGAAAAATAATCTATAAAGAAAGATACATTTTCTTTTAGAAGACCTATATCACAGTAGAAAGTTTAATAAGCATGTATAAGATACTGATGCCATTTCTATGATGTTGCTGAAAAAAATCTTATTGTTACAGATTCCGAGACATACTTGGAGAAGAGGCTGATTCTGTCCGGCTGAATGTGCTTGTAAAACACTTCTGTGTCTTTGCTTGCAAACATTAAGATGGAGACCTGCTGAATCTATAAATAAGAAGTTTTCTTTTTTCATATTCTCCTAAACAGAACTAATTTGAGTAAAATAAAAATATAATTAAATAGCATGTGTCAGCAGTTTTGACTATCCCAAACTGTTTACATTCCTAAGAGAGCAGTACAAATAGACATTTTGTGGAGCTTTTATTAGTTCATTAGTTTTATTTTATTAGTAGTGTGAATATGAATTTCAATCTGCCAGTTTCTGCTCCCCCGCGTGCCCAGGAGGAGAAGGTTTACTGTGAAGTGCCTTTTGCATTGAGCTGCTTTACAGACCCATCACTCTGCAGGGAATAACAACTATAAATGTCTGGTGGTTGAATGGTACAGATATGAATCAGAGCAAAGGATGGGTGTCACGGATGTTCCTGGGACAGGTGCCAGGAGATCAGTGAGACTGGAAACACGTGGTTTGTTCTGACAGGTTCCTTGTGGATCAATTTGTGTCTGTGTTGTTTCTGGTAATGGCCACACCCGTTGCCTCAGGTGTTGCTTATGTGGTCATTTAACCTTCCCTATTTGTTGTGGCTTCTCCCACCATGCTGTGCGGTTTAGAGCTATAGTCTTGTTGTGGATTGCTTGTGTTTGGATCTCGGCGGAGTTCCTGTGCTTCTATAGGCATTTGAAGTTAAGTGTCTTCTTCCCCTTTTTGTTTATTGTTTAGGTTTTCTTGTGTTGCTCTTTTCCCTGTCATTTGTGTTTAGGCCTGAGAGACTCCTGTTCGTCCTACCGTTTGGAGGAACAGGTTGTTTCTTGTCCTGACATTAGTACCAGGGTACTACAGGGTGAGTTAGGACTTCAGGTTCCTGTGTATGAACTCACCTACCTCTGGGGTCAGTTTATACTTGGAGTCAGTCAGGACTTTGAATAGGGTTTCTCTAGGAGGTGACCTGCTCCTTTCCCTAGTTTCCAGGACTTTTCCCCTCACCTCTTTCCCTCCTACGTTCGGTATGGGTTTTCCTCCCACACCGAAGTGTGACATTACAAATCATAATTTGTTTGCTTGTCAGATCCTATCAGATCCTATCGCTGCACTGGCCGAACATGAGCTGTCATTGGAGGTAGCTGACCTCCACACGACCGTCTCGCAGATCCAGAGACCACAGGCTGCTGGTGGTGGTTGCCAGGCCTGTCCTTAACCAAAAGTGGCCCTCTGTGGGAAGTGACAATTTAATTTTGTTCAGAGAGGTGTGCAAATTGTATTTTGAGCTACGTCAACACTCATCTGGGGATGACAGTTAGAGAGTTGGTGTGGTTATTTTATTGCTTAACCAGCTACCGACCGGCTAACGCAGGATTGCGTCATGCGGGCGGTCGGTCTGTTCCTCCTTGACGCGCGAGACGCGAGATTTCCTGTAAACGCGCACACACAGGAGCGCGTGTTCACAGGATCGGAAGGTAAACATGTTGATCTACAGCCTGCCAGCGGCGATCATTCGCTGGCAGGCTGTAGATGTGACTTTTTTTAACCCTTGAAAGGTATATCAGACGCTGTTTTGTTATCAGAGTCTGATATACCTGCTACCTGGTCCTCTGGTGGTCCCTTTTGCTTAAATTGACCACCAGAGAACACAGGCAGCACTGTAAGTAGCACCAAGCACCACACTACACTACACCCCCCCTGTCACTTATTAACCCCTGATCACCCCATATAGACTCCCTGATCACCCCGCTGTCATTGATCACCCCCCTGTAAGGCTCCATTCAGACATCCATATGTGTTTTGCGGATCCACGAATCCGCAGATCCACGAATCCGCAAAACAAGGACACCGCGGATCTGCAAAACACGGACACCGGCTATGTGCTTTCTGCATTTTGCGGATCCGCACATTGCCAGAACTATATAGAAAATGCCTTTTCTTGTCCGCAATTGCGGACAAGAATAGGACATGTTCTATAGGCTCTACAAAAAACGCAGTGTTCGCCCGATCAGGCCTGATCTTGTGCGCATACTTGCGTTCAGTCCGCCCCACTGCAGTGACAGAATTTTTTTTTCTGATCACTGCAAAAACATAGTAAAACCGCTGAGGCGCTATAAAGATCACTTTTGAGGGGCATGGCGAGTTCATAGAAGATTTTTTTTTTTTGGGCACAAGTTAGCGGAAATTGATTTTTTGTTTTTTCTTACAAAGTCTCATATTCCACTAACTTGTGACAAAAAATAAAATCTCACATGAACTCACCATACCCCTCACGGAATCCAAATGCGTAAAAATTTGTAGAAATTTATATTCCAGACTTCTTCTCACGCTTTAGGTCCCCTAAAATGCCAGGGCAGTATAAATACCCCACAAGTGACCCCATTTTGGAAAGAAGACAACCCAAGGTATTCCGTGAGGGGGATGGCGAGTAGAGTTGAGCGAACACCTGGATGTTCGGGTTCGAGAAGTTCGGCCGAACATCCCGGAAATGTTCGGGTTCGGGATCCGAACCCGATCCGAACTTCGTCCCGAACCCGAACCCCATTGAAGTCAATGGGGACCCGAACTTTTCGGCACTAAAACGGCTGTAAAACAGCCCAGGAAAGGGCTAGAGGGCTGCAAAAGGCAGCAACATGTAGGTAAATCCCCTGCAAACAAATGTGGATAGGGAAATTAATTAAAATAAAAATTAAATAAATAAAAATTAACCAAAATCAATTGGAGAGAGGTTCCATAGCAGAGAATCTGGCTTCCCGTCACCCACCACTGGAACAGTCCATTCTCAGATATTTAGGCCCCGGCACCCAGGCAGAGGAGAGAGGTCCCGTAACAGACAATCTGGCTTCATGTCAGCAGAGAATCAGTCTTCATGTCATAGCAGAGAATCAGGCTTCACGTCACCCACCACTGTAAGAGTCCATTTTCATAAATTTAGGCCCAGCACCCAGGCAGAGGAGAGAGGTCCCGTAACAGACAATCTGGCTTCATGTCAGCAGAGAATCAGTCTTCATATCATAGCAGAGAATCTGGCTTCCCGTTACCCACCACTGGAACAGTCCATTCTCAGATATTTAGGCCCCGGCACCCAGGCAGAGGAGAGAGGTCCCGTAACAGACAATCTGGCTTCATGTCAGCAGAGAATCAGTCTTCATATCATAGCAGAGAATCAGGCTTCACGTCAGCCACCACTGCAACAGTCCATTGTCATAAATTCAGGCCCAGCACCCAGGCAGAGGAGAGAGGTCCCGTAACAGACAATCTGGCTTCATGTCAGCAGAGAATCAGTCTGCATGTCATAGCAGAGAATGAGGCTTCACGTCACCCACCACTGCAACAGTCCATTTTCATAAATTTAGGCCCAGCACCCAGGCAGAGGAGAGAGGTCCCGTAACAGAGGATCTGGCTTCATGTCACCAGAGAATCAGTCTGCATGTCATAGCAGAGAATCAGGCTTCACGTCACCCACCACTGCAACAGTCCATTTTCATAAATTTAGGCCCAGCACCCAGGCAGAGGAGAGAGGTCCCGTAACAGAGGATCTGGCTTCATGTCACCAGAGAATCAGTCTGCATGTCATAGCAGAGAATCAGGCTTCACGTCAGCCACCACTGCAACAATCCATTGGCATATATTTAGGCCTAGCACACAGGCAGAGGAGAGAGGTCCCGTAACAGACAATCTGGCTTCATGTCAGCAGAGAATCAGTCTTCATATCATAGCAGAGAATCAGGCTTCACGTCAGCCACCAATGCAACAGTCCATTGTCAGATATTTAGGCCCAGCACCCAGGCAGAGGAGAGAGGTCCCGTAACAGAGGATCTGGCTTCATGTCAGCAGAGAATCAGTCTTCATGTCATAGCAGAGAATCAGGCTTCACGTCACCCACCACTGTAAGAGTCCATTTTCATAAATTTAGGCCCAGCACCCAGGCAGAGGAGAGAGGTCCCGTAACAGACGATCTGGCTTCATGTCAGCAGAGAATCAGTCTGCATGTCATAGCAGAGAATGAGGCTTCACGTCACCCACCACTGCAACAGTCCATTTTCATAAATTTAGGCCCAGCACCCAGGCAGAGGAGAGAGGTCCCGTAACAGAGGATCTGGCTTCATGTCACCAGAGAATCAGTCTGCATGTCATAGCAGAGAATCAGGCTTCACGTCACCCACCACTGCAACAGTCCATTTTCATAAATTTAGGCCCAGCACCCAGGCAGAGGAGAGAGGTCCCGTAACAGAGGATCTGTCTTCATGTCACCAGAGAATCAGTCTGCATGTCATAGCAGAGAATCAGGCTTCACGTCAGCCACCACTGCAACAATCCATTGGCATATATTTAGGCCTAGCACACAGGCAGAGGAGAGAGGTCCCGTAACAGACAATCTGGCTTCATGTCAGCAGAGAATCAGTCTTCATATCATAGCAGAGAATCAGGCTTCACGTCAGCCACCAATGCAACAGTCCATTGTCAGATATTTAGGCCCAGCACCCAGGCAGAGAAGAGAGGTCCCGTAACAGAGGATCTGGCTTCATGTCAGCAGAGAATCAGTCTTCATGTCATAGCAGAGAATCAGGCTTCACGTCACCCACCACTGTAAGAGTCCATTTTCATAAATTTAGGCCCAGCACCCAGGCAGAGGAGAGAGGTCCCGTAACAGACGATCTGGCTTCATGTCAGCAGAGAATCAGTCTGCATGTCATAGCAGAGAATGAGGCTTCACGTCACCCACCACTGCAACAGTCCATTTTCATAAATTTAGGCCCAGCACCCAGGCAGAGGAGAGAGGTCCCGTAACAGAGGATCTGGCTTCATGTCACCAGAGAATCAGTCTGCATGTCATAGCAGAGAATCAGGCTTCACGTCACCCACCACTGCAACAGTCCATTTTCATAAATTTAGGCCCAGCACCCAGGCAGAGGAGAGAGGTCCCGTAACAGAGGATCTGGCTTCATGTCACCAGAGAATCAGTCTGCATGTCATAGCAGAGAATCAGGCTTCACGTCAGCCACCACTGCAACAATCCATTGGCATATATTTAGGCCTAGCACACAGGCAGAGGAGAGAGGTCCCGTAACAGACAATCTGGCTTCATGTCAGCAGAGAATTAGTCTGCATGTCATAGCAGAGAATCAGGCTTCACGTCAGCCACCACTGCAACAGTCCATTGTCATAAATTCAGGCCCAGCACCCAGGCAGAGGAGAGAGGTCCCGTAACAGACAATCTGGCTTCATGTCACCAGAGAATCAGTCTGCATGTCATAGCAGAGAATGAGGCTTCACGTCAGCCACCACTGCAACAATCCATTGGCATATATTTAGGCCTAGCACACAGGCAGAGGAGAGGTTCATTCAACTTTGGGTAGCCTTGCAATATAATGGTAAAATGAAAATAAAAATAGGATTGAATGAGGAAGTGCCCTGGAGTCCAATAATATATGGTTATGGGGAGGTAGTTAATGTCTAATCTGGACAAGGGACGGACAGGTCCTGTGGGATCCATGCCTGGTTCATTTTTATGAACGTCAGCTTGTCCACATTGGCTGTAGACAGGCGGCTGCGTTTGTCTGTAATGACGCCCCCTGCCGTGCTGAATACACGTTCAGACAAAACGCTGGCTGCCGGGCAGGCCAGCACCTCCAAGGCATAAAAGGCTAGCTCTGGCCACGTGGACAATTTAGAGACCCAGAAGTTGAATGGGGCCGAACCATCAGTCAGTACGTGGAGGGGTGTGCACACGTACTGTTCCACCATGTTAGTGAAATGTTGCCTCCTGCTAACACGTTGCGTATCAGGTGGTGGTGCAGTTAGCTGTGGCGTGTTGACAAAAGTTTTCCACATCTCTGCCATGCTAACCCTGCCCTCAGAGGAGCTGGCCGTGACACAGCTGCCTTGGCGACCTCTTGCTCCTCCTCTGCCTTGGCCTTGGGCTTCCACTTGTTCCCCTGTGACATTTGGGAATGCTCTCAGTAGCGCGTCTACCAACGTGCGCTTGTACTCGCGCATCTTCCTATCACGCTCCAGTGCAGGAAGTAAGGTGGGCACATTGTCTTTGTAGCGTGGATCCAGCAGGGTGGCAACCCAGTAGTCCGCACAGGTTAAAATGTGGGCAACTCTGCTGTCGTTGCGCAGGCACTGCAGCATGTAGTCGCTCATGTGTGCCAGGCTGCCCAGGGGTAAGGACAAGCTGTCCTCTGTGGGAGGCGTATCGTCATCGTCCTGCCTTTCCCCCCAGCCACGCACCAGTGATGGACCCGAGCTGCGTTGGGTGCCACCCCGCTGTGACCATGCTTCATCCTCATCCTCCTCCACCTCCTCCTCATCCTCGTCCTCCTCGTCCTCCAGTAGTGGGCCCTGGCTGGCCACATTTGTACCTGGCCTCTGCTGTTGCCAAAAACCTCCCTCTGAGTCACTTCGAAGAGACTGGCCTGAAAGTGCTAAAAATGACCCCTCTTCCTCCTCCTCCTCCTCCTCCTCCTGGGCCACCTCCTCTTCCATCATCGCCCTAAGTGTTTTCTCAAGGAGACATAGAAGTGGTATTGTAACGCTGATAACGGTGTCATCGCCACTGGCCATGTTGGTGGAGTACTCGAAACAGCGCAACAGGGCACACAGGTCTCGCATGGAGGCCCAGTCATTGGTGGTGAAGTGGTGCTGTTCTGTAGTGCGACTGACCCGTGCGTGCTGCAGCTGAAACTCCACTATGGCCTGCTGCTGCTCGCACAGTCTGTCCAGCATGTGCAAGGTGGAGTTCCACCTGGTGGGCACGTCGCATATGAGGCGGTGAGCGGGAAGGCCGAAGTTACGCTGTAGCGCAGACAGGCGAGCAGCGGCAGGATGTGAACGCCGGAAGCGCGAACAGACGGCCCGCACTTTATGCAGCAGCTCTGACATGTCGGGGTAGTTGTGAATGAACTTCTGCACCACCAAATTCAGCACATGCGCCAAGCAAGGGATGTGCGTCAAATTGGCTAGTCCCAGAGCTGCAACGAGATTTCGCCCATTATCACACACCACCAGGCCGGGCTTGAGGCTCACCGGCAGCAACCACTCGTCGGTCTGTTGTTCAATACCCCGCCACAACTCCTGTGCGGTGTGGGGCCTGTCCCCCAAACATATGAGTTTCAGAATGGCCTGCTGACGTTTACCCCGGGCTGTGCTGAAGTTGGTGGTGAAGGTGTGTGGCTGACTGGATGAGCAGGTGGAAGAAGAGGAGGAGGAAGCCGAGAAGGAGGAGGTGGCAACAGGAGGCAAAGAATGTTGCCCTGCGATCCTTGGCGGCGGAAGGACGTGCGCCAAACAGCTCTCCGCCTGGGGCCCAGCTGCCACTACATTTACCCAGTGTGCAGTTAGGGAGATATAGCGTCCCTGGCCGTGCTTACTGGTCCACGTATCTGTGGTTAGGTGGACCTTGCTACAGATGGCGTTGCGCAGTGCACACTTGATTTTATCGGATACTTGGTTGTGCAGGGAAGGCACGGCTCTCTTGGAGAAGTAGTGCCGGCTGGGAACAACATACTGTGGGACAGCAAGCGACATGAGCTGTTTGAAGCTGTCTGTGTCCACCAGCCTAAATGACAGCATTTCATAGGCCAGTAGTTTAGAAATGCTGGCATTCAGGGCCAGGGATCGAGGGTGGCTAGGTGGGAATTTACGCTTTCTATCAAATGTTTGTGAGATGGAGAGCTGAACGCTGGCGTGTGACATGGTTGAGACGCTTGGTGACGGAGGTGGTGGTGGTGGTGTTGGTGGTACATCCCCTGTTTGCTGGGCGGCAGGTGCCAACGTTCCTCCAGAGGCGGAGGAAGAGGCCGAGGCGGCAGCAGCAGAATAGGCCGAGGCGGCAGCAGCAGAAGAGGTAGCAGGGGGAGCCTGAGTGACTTCCTTGGTTTTAAGGTGTTTACTCCACTGCAGTTCATGCTTTGCATGCAGGTGCCTGGTCATGCAGGTTGTGCTCAGGTTCAGAACGTTAATGCCTCGCTTCAGGCTCTGATGGCACAGCGTGCAAACCACTCGGGTCTTGTCGTCAGCACATTGTTTGAAGAAGTGCCATGCCAGGGAACTCCTTGAAGCTGCCTTTGGGGTGCTCGGTCCCAGATGGCGGCGGTCAGTAGCAGGCGGAGTCTCTTGGCGGCGGGTGTTCTGCTTTTGCCCACTGCTCCCTCTTTTGCTACGCTGTTGGCTCGGTCTCACCACTGCCTCTTCCTCCGAACTGTGAAAGTCAGTGGCACGACCTTCATTCCATGTGGGGTCTAGGACCTCATCGTCCCCTGCATCGTCTTCCACCCAGTCTTGATCCCTGACCTCCTGTTCAGTCTGCACACTGCAGAAAGACGCAGCAGTTGGCACCTGTGTTTCGTCATCATCAGAGACATGCTGAGGTGGTATTCCCATGTCCTCATCATCAGGAAACATAAGTGGTTGTGCGTCAGTGCATTCTATGTCTTTCACCGCTGGGGAAGGGCTAGGTGGATGCCCTTGGGAAACCCTGCCAGCGGAGTCTTCAAACAGCATAAGAGACTGCTGCATAACTTGAGGCTGAGACAGTTTCCCTGGTATGCATGGGGGTGATGTGACAGACTGATGGGGTTGGTTTTTAGGCGCCATCTGTGCGCTTTCTGCAGAAGACTGGGTGGGAGATAATGTGAACGTGCTGGATCCACTGTCGGCCACCCAATTGACTAATGCCTGTACCTGCTCAGGCCTTACCATCCTTAGAACGGCATTGGGCCCCACCATATATCGCTGTAAATTCTGGCGGCTACTGGGACCTGAGGTAGTTGGTACACTAGGACGTGTGGATGTGGCAGAACGGCCACGTCCTCTCCCAGCACCAGAGGGTCCACTAACACCACCACGACCATGTCCACGTCCGCGTCCCTTACTAGATGTTTTTCTCATTGTTATGGTTCACCACAACAACAAATATATTATTTGGCCCAATGTATTGTATTCAAATTCAGCGGGATATAAATTTGAGTCCTAGTATTTAGGCGCTGGGTGACCGGTATGGATTTAGTGACAGAATTAGACTTGGAAATGCACAGAAGCGTGTGTGTGAAGTTATTCTGAATGACCCTATGTGCACCTTGAATATTATATACCCTTTTTGGGATAGATTTCAAATAGCTCTGATATAGCAGGAACCACTAAATTATGAAATTGCTAAATTGGGAATTGTATTTCAACCCAGAACAAAAAATGTGCTTTGACGGACACTAAATATCTTGCCCAGCAACAACAGTACAGCGGTAACGAGAGATTTAGCAGGATATAAATTTGAGGCCTAGTATTTAGGCGCTGGGTGACAGGTATGGGTTTAGTGACAGAATTAGACTTGAAAATACACAGTAGCGGGTGTGTGTGAAGTTATTCTGAATGACCCAATGTGCACCTTGAATATTATATACCCTTTTAGGGATAGATTTCAAATAGCTCTGATATAGCAGAAACCACTAAATTATGAAATTGCTAAATTGGGAATTGTACTTCAACCCAGAACAAAAAATGTGCTTTGACGGACACTAAATATCTTTCCAAGCAACAACAGTACAGCGGTAACGAGAGATTTAGCAGGATATAAATTTGAGGCCTAGTATTTAGGCGCTGGGTGACAGGTATGGGTTTAGTGACAGAATTAGACTTGGAAATACACAGTAGCGGGTGTGTGTGAAGTTATTCTGAATGACCCAATGTGCACCTTGAATATTATATACCCTTTTAGGGATAGATTTCAAATAGCTCTGATATAGCAGAAACCACTAAATTATGAAATTGCTAAATTGGGAATTGTATTTCAACCCAGAACAAAAAATGTGCTTTGACGGACACTAAATATCTTGCCCAGCAACAACAGTACAGCGGTAACGAGAGATTTAGCAGGATATAAATTTGAGGCCTAGTATTTAGGCGCTGGGTGACAGGTATGGGTTTAGTGACAGAATTAGACTTGGAAATACACAGTAGCGGGTGTGTGTGAAGTTATTCTGAATGACCCAATGTGCACCTTGAATATTATATACCCTTTTAGGGATAGATTTCAAATAGCTCTGATATAGCAGAAACCACTAAATTATGAAATTGCTAAATTGGGAATTGTATTTCAACCCAGAACAAAAAATGTGCTTTGACGGACACTAAATATCTTGCCCAGCAACAACAGTACAGCGGTAACGAGAGATTTAGCAGGATATAAATTTGAGGCCTAGTATTTAGGCGCTGGGTGACAGGTATGGGTTTAGTGACAGAATTAGACTTGGAAATACACAGTAGCGGGTGTGTGTGAAGTTATTCTGAATGACCCAATGTGCACCTTGAATATTATATACCCTTTTAGGGATAGATTTCAAATAGCTCTGATATAGCAGAAACCACTAAATTATGAAATTGCTAAATTGGGAATTGTATTTCAACCCAGAACAAAAAATGTGCTTTGACGGACACTAAATAACTTTCCCAGCTACAACAGGACAGCGGTAACGAGAGATTTAGCAGGATATAAATTTGAGGCCTAGTATTTAGGCGCTGGGTGACAGGTATGGGTTTAGTGACAGAATTAGACTTGGAAATACACAGTAGCGGGTGTGTGTGAAGTTATTCTGAATGACCCAATGTGCACCTTGAATATTATATACCCTTTTAGGGATAGATTTCAAATAGCTCTGATATAGCAGAAACCACTAAATTATGAAATTGCTAAATTGGGAATTGTATTTCAACCCAGAACAAAAAATGTGCTTTGACGGACACTAAATATCTTGCCCAGCAACAACAGTACAGCGGTAACGAGAGATTTAGCAGGATATAAATTTGAGGCCTAGTATTTAGGCGCTGGGTGACAGGTATGGGTTTAGTGACAGAATTAGACTTGGAAATACACAGTAGAGGGTGTGTGTGAAGTTATTCTGAATGACCCTATGTGCACCTTGAATATTATATACCCTTTTTGGGATAGATTTCAAATAGCTCTGATATAGCAGGAACCACTAAATTATGAAATTGCTAAATTGGGAATTGTATTTCAACCCAGAACAAAAAATGTGCTTTGACGGACACTAAATATCTTTCCAAGCAACAACAGTACAGCGGTAACGAGAGATTTAGCAGGATATAAATTTGAGGCCTAGTATTTAGGCGCTGGGTGACAGGTATGGGTTTAGTGACAGAATTAGACTTGGAAATACACAGTAGCGGGTGTGTGTGAAGTTATTCTGAATGACCCAATGTGCACCTTGAATATTATATACCCTTTTAGGGATAGATTTCAAATAGCTCTGATATAGCAGAAACCACTAAATTATGAAATTGCTAAATTGGGAATTGTATTTCAACCCAGAACAAAAAATGTGCTTTGACGGACACTAAATAACTTTCCCAGCTACAACAGGACAGCGGTAACGAGAGATTTAGCAGGATATAAATTTGAGGCCTAGTATTTAGGCGCTGGGTGACAGGTATGGGTTTAGTGACAGAATTAGACTTGGAAATACACAGTAGCGGGTGTGTGTGAAGTTATTCTGAATGACCCAATGTGCACCTTGAATATTATATACCCTTTTAGGGATAGATTTCAAATAGCTCTGATATAGCAGAAACCACTAAATTATGAAATTGCTAAATTGGGAATTGTACTTCAACCCAGAACAAAAAATGTGCTTTGACGGACACTAAATAACTTTCCCAGCTACAACAGGACAGCGGTAACGAGAGATTTAGCGGGATATAAATTTGAGGCCTAGTATTTAGGCGCTGGGTGACAGGTATGGGTTTAGTGACAGAATTAGACTTGGAAATACACAGTAGCGGGTGTGTGTGAAGTTATTCTGAATGACCCAATGTGCACCTTGAATATTATATACCCTTTTAGGGATAGATTTCAAATAGCTCTGATATAGCAGAAACCACTAAATTATGAAATTGCTAAATTGGGAATTGTACTTCAACCCAGAACAAAAAATGTGCTTTGACGGACACTAAATAACTTTCCCAGCTACAACAGGACAGCGGTAACGAGAGATTTAGTGGGATATAAATTTGAGGCCTAGTATTTAGGCGCTGGGTGACAGGTATGGGTTTAGTGACAGAATTAGACTTGGCAATACACAGTAGCGGGTGTGTGTGAAGTTATTCTGAATGACCCTATGTGCACCTTCAATATGATCTACCCTTTTAGGGATAGATTTCAAATAGCTCTGATATAGCAGAAACCACTAAATTATGAAATTGCTAAATTGGGAATTGTATTTCAACCCAGAACAAGAAATGTGCTTGAACGGACACTAAATAACTCGCCCAGCTACAACAGGACAGCGGTAACGAGAGATTTAGCAGGATATAAATTTGAGGCCTAGTATTTAGGCGCTGGGTGACAGGTATGGGTTTAGTGACAGAATTAGACTTGAAAATACACAGTAGCGGGTGTGTGTGAAGTTATTCTGAATGACCCAATGTGCACCTTGAATATTATATACCCTTTTAGGGATAGATTTCAAATAGCTCTGATATAGCAGAAACCACTAAATTATGAAATTGCTAAATTGGGAATTGTACTTCAACCCAGAACAAAAAATGTGCTTTGACGGACACTAAATAACTTTCCCAGCTACAACAGGACAGCGGTAACGAGAGATTTAGCAGGATATAAATTTGAGGCCTAGTATTTAGGCGCTGGGTGACAGGTATGGGTTTAGTGACAGAATTAGACTTGAAAATACACAGTAGCGGGTGTGTGTGAAGTTATTCTGAATGACCCAATGTGCACCTTGAATATTATATACCCTTTTAGGGATAGATTTCAAATAGCTCTGATATAGCAGAAACCACTAAATTATGAAATTGCTAAATTGGGAATTGTATTTCAACCCAGAACAAAAAATGTGCTTTGACGGACACTAAATAACTTTCCCAGCTACAACAGGACAGCGGTAACGAGAGATTTAGCGGGATATAAATTTGAGGCCTAGTATTTAGGCGCTGGGTGACCGGTATGGATTTAGTGACAGAATTAGACTGGGATATGGCCAAAAAATAACCACACTATTGCTGGTTAAATGCACTTGGTGACGGGCGCAGCTTGCCCCTGATGTAGTATATGGCCAAAAAATGAACAGACTATTGCTGGTTAAATGCACTTGGTGTCACAGCTTGACCAACCACACTACTGAGGGTTAAATGCACTTGGTGACGGGCGCAGCTTGCCCCTGATGTAGTATATGGCCAAAAAATAAACAGACTATTGCTGGTTAAATGCACTTGGTGTGACAGCTTCACCCTGATGTAGGCTTTAGCCAGAAAACAACCACACCATTGAGGGTTAAATGCACTTGGTGACAGGCGCAGCTTGCCCCTGATTTTGTATATGGCCAAAAAATGAACAGACTATTGCTGGTTAAATGCACTTGGTGTGACAGCTTCACCCTGATGTAGGCTTTAGCCAAAAAACAACCACATCATTGAGGGTTAAATGCACTTGGTGACAGGCGCAGCTTGCCCCTGATTTTGTATATGGCCAAAAAATGAACAGACTATTGCTGGTTAAATGCACTTGGTGTGACAGCTTCACCCTGATGTAGGCTTTAGCCAAAAAACAACCACACCATTGAGGGTTAAATGCACTTGGTCGCAGCTTGTGCTGGCGCACCACAAGACACAAAATGGCCGCCGATCACCCCAGAAAAATGTGACTGACAAACGGTCTGGGCAGCCTAAATACAGTGAGCAATTGAGGATCAGCAGCTCAATGATCCACAGCTGCAGATCGATCAGTTAATCAAGTCCTTTGGAGGAGTTAATCTGCCTAATCTCGCCCTACTGTCGCAGCCGCAACCTCTCCCTACGCTAATCAGAGCAGAGTGACGGGCGGCGCTATGTGACTCCAGCTTAAATAGAGGCTGGGTCACATGGTGCTCTGGCCAATCACAGCCATGCCAATAGTAGGCATGGCTGTGATGGCCTCTTGGGGCAAGTAGTATGACGCTTGTTGATTGGCTGCTTTGCAGCCTTTCAAAAAGCGCCAAGAAAGCGTCACAAAAGCGCCAAGAAAGCGACGAACACCGAACCCGAACCCGGACTTTTACGAAAATGTCCGGGTTCGGGTCCGTGTCACGGACACCCCAAAATTCGGTACGAACCCGAACTATACAGTTCGAGTTCGCTCATCCCTAATGGCGAGTTCATGTAAAATTTAATTTTTTTGTCACAAGTTTGTGGAATAAGAGACTTTGTAAAAGAAAAAAAAAGAAAAAATCATTTTCCGCTAACTTGTGGCAAAAAAAATATATTCTAGGAACTCGCCATGCCCCTCACGGAATACCTTGGGGTGTCTTCTTTCCAAAATGGGGTCACTTGTGGGGTATTTACACTGCCCTGGTATTTTAGGGGCCCTAAAGCGTGAGAAGTCTGGAATCCAAATGCCTAAAAATGCCCTCCTAAAAGGTACTCATTGGAATTTGGGCCCCTTTGCGCACCTAGGCTGTAAAAAAGTGTCAGGTGCGCAAAGGGGCCGAAAGTCCAACGAATACCTTTAGGGTTGTTCACAATTTAGCCCCCGCCCAAAATGCCAGAACAGTAAACACACCCCACAAATGACCCCATTTCGGAAAGTAGACACCGTTGCGTGAAAATCGCAGCATGCTCTATTTTGTGCGTTTTTCACGTAACGCAGGCCCCATAGAAATTATTGGGGTTGCGTGAAAATCGCAAGCATCCGCAAGCAAGTGCGGATGCGGTGTGATTTTCACGCACGGTTGCTAGGAGACGATCGGGATGGAGACCCGATCATTATTATTTTCCCTTATAACATGGTTATAAGGGAAAATAATAGCATTCTGAATATAGAATGCATAGTAACATAGACCTGGAGGGGTTAAAAAAATAATAATAAGAATTTAACTCACCTAAGTCCACTTGATCGCGTTGCCCGGCATCTCGTCTGTCTCCTTTGCTGAACAGGACCTGTGGTGACGTCACTCCGGTCATCACATGTTCCATCACATGATCTTTTACCATGGTGATGGATCATGTGATGACCGGAGTAACGTCACCACAGGTCCTGTTCCTGCAATGAATGCTCACCACAGGTCCTGTTCAGCAAAGGAGACAGAAGAGATGCCGGGCTACGCGATCAAGTAGACTAAGGTAAGATACATTTTTTTACATTTTTTTTTAACCCCTCCAGCGCTATTTTACTATGCATTCTGTATTCAGAATGCTATTATTTTCCCTTATAACCATGTTATAAGGGAAAATGATACAATCTACAGAACACCAATCCCACTTTTGTGAAGAAGTTCGGGTTTGGGTACCAAACATGCACGATTTTTCTCACGCGAGTGCAAAACGCATTACAATGTTTTGCACTCGCGTGGAAAAATTGCAGGTGTTCCCGCAACGCACCCGCACATTTTCCCGCAACGCCCGTCTGAAAGAGGCCTAAAGCGTGAGAAGAAGTCTGGAATCCAAATGCCTAAAAATGCCCTCCTAAAAGGTACTCATTTGAATTTGGGCCCTTTTGCGCATCTTGGCTGCAAAAAAGTGTCACACATGAGGTTTCGCTATACTCAGGAGATGTAGGGCAATGTGTTTTGGGGTGTATTTTTACATATACCCATGCTAGGGTGAGAGAAATATCTCTGTAAAATGACAACTTTGTATAAAAAAATGGGAAAAGTTGTCTTTTACAGAGATATTTATCTCACACAGTATGGGTATATGTAAAAATACACCCCAAAACACATTGCCCTTCTTCTGCTGAGTACGGCGATACCACATGTGTGACACTTTTTTTCAGCCTAGGTGCACAAAGGGGCCCAAATTCCAATGAGTATCTTTACGATTTCACAGGGCATTTTTTACGCATTTGGATTCCAAACTACTTCTCACGCTTTAGGGCCCCTAAAATGCCTGGGCAGTATAAATACCCCACAAGTGACCCCATTTTGGAAAGAAGACACCCCAAGGTATTCCGTGAGGGGTATGGTGAGTTCATGTAAAAAAAAAAATTTGGGTCACAAGTTAGTGGAATATGAGACTTTGTAAGAAAAAAATAAAAAGAAAAAAAAAAATCATTTTCCGCTAACTTGTGACAAAAAAATAAAAAATTCCATGAACTCACTATGCCCATCAGCGAATACCTTAGGGTGTCTACTTTCCGAAATGGGGTCATTTGTGGGGTGTTTCTACTGTCTGGGCATTGTAGAACCTCAGGAAACATGACAGGTGCTCAGAAAGTCAAAGAGCAAAAATTCACATTTTTGCACCATAGTTTGTAAACGCTATAACTTTTACCCAAACCAATAAATACACTTATTGCATATTTTTTTTAATGAAAGACATGTAGAACAATAAATTTTGAGTAAAAATATATATAGAAATGTAGTTTTAATAGAAAAATTTTACAACAGAAAGTGAAAAATTACATTTCGGTTAATTTTGATTAATATCAAAAAAGTTAAAATATCAGCAGCAATGAAATACCACCAAATGAAAGCTCTATTAGTGAGAAGAAAAGGAGGTAAAATTAATTTGGGTGGTAAGTAGAGTTGAGCGGACACCTGGATGTTCGGGTTCGGCAGGTTCGGCCGAACTTGAAAAAAAAGTTTGGGTTCGGGACCCGAACTTGACCCGAACTTGACACCGAACCCGAACCCCATTGAAGTCAATGGGGACCCGAACTTTTGGGCACTAAAATGGCTCTAAAATAGTCCTGGAAAGAGCTAGAGGGCTGCAAAAGGCATCAAAATGTGCTTAAGAGTATGGCAACTGTTCTGCAAACAAATGTGGATAGGGAAATGACTTAAAATAACATAAAATACAGAACAATTTAAAATAATAATCTGGATCTAGGAGTAGGAGGTTGAGGAGGCAGTGGATGGGTGGATGTGGCGGTGTAGGTTGAAATGGCGGTATAGGTGGAAGCAGCGGTGAAGGAGGAATAGGTAGCCAACATGATTGAATGAACTGATTTGTGCTATTTTTTATTTTTAAATTGGGGTATCCCCCAAAATATTGGGACATATAACAAAATAAAACTAAGAATAAGTGCATTTGAGTACAAGAATGGATGGTTGAGGCTGGTATAAATGTCTATTTTGCACAAGGTACGGACAAGTCTTGTGGGATCCATGCCTGGTTCATTTTAATAAACGTAAGCTTGTCCACATTGGCTGTGGCCTGTGATAATGCTCTCTGCCGTGCTAAACACACGTTTACACTATACACTGGCTGCAGGGCAGGTCAGCACCTCCAAGGTTGACAAAGCTTTTCCACATTTGGGCCATGCTAACCCTGCCTTCTCAGGTGCTGGCGGTGCCCCAGCTGCGTTGACGACCTCTTCCTCCTCCTCTGCCTTCGCCTTGTGCTTCCACTGTGCCCCCGCTGTCTGGTGGGAATGCCATCAGCAGCATGCGCTTGTAGTCGCGCATCTTCCGATCAGTAACAGATGTTTTCACTAAATTTAGTTCCCTGTCAGCAATGTAGAGCAGGGGTTCATTCACGGCAAAAGGGGGTACATGTCACCCAGTAATACAACAGAGGATTTGGAGAGATTAAGGCCCCTGTCACCCAGGCACAGGAGGGGTTTATTCACGGCAAAAGGGGGTTCATGTCACCCAGCACTGGAACAGGCCACTGTCAGATATTTTTAGGCCCCGGCACCCAGACAAAGGAGAGAGGTCCCATAGCAGAGAATCAGGCTTTATGTCATAGCAGAGAATCAGGCTTCACGTCACCCACCATTGGAACAGGCCATTGTCAGATTTTTAGGCCCCGGCACCCAGACAGAGGAGAGAGGTCCCATTGCAGAGATTCAGGCTTCATGTCATAGCAGAGAATCAGGCTTCATGTCATAGCAGAGAATCAGGCTTCATGTCATAGCAGAGAATCAGGCGTCACGTCACCCACCACTGGAACAGGCCATTGTCAGATATTTAGGCCCCGGCACCCAGACAGAGGAGAGAGGTCCCATAGCAGAGAACCAGGCTTCATGTCATAGCAGAGAATCAAGCTTCATGTCACAAACCACTGGAACAGGCCACTGTCAGATATTTTTAGGCCCCGGCACCCAGACAGAGGAGAGAGGTCCCATAGCAGAGATTTAGGCTTCATGTCATAGCAGAGAATCAGGCTTCATGTCACCCAACACTGGAACAGGCCACTGTCAGATATTTAGGCCCCGGCACCCAGACAGAGGAGAGGTTCATTCAACTTTGGGTTGCCCCGCAATATAATGGTAAAATGAAAATAAAAAGAGGATTGAATGAGGAAGTGCCCTGGAGTACAATAATATATGGTTAAGGGGAGGTAGTTAATGTCTAATCTGCACAAGGGATGGACAGGTCCTGTGGGATCCATGCCTGGTTCATTTTTATGAACATCAGCTTGTCCACATTGGCTGTAGACAGGCGGCTGCATTTGTCTCTAATGACGCCCCCTGCCGTGCTGAATACACGTTCAGACAAAACGCTGGCCGCCGGGCAGGCCAGCACCTCCAAGGCATAAAAGGCTAGCTCTGGCCACGTGGACAATTTGGAGACCCAGAAGTTGAATGGGGCCGAACCATCAGTCAGTACGTGGAGGGGTGTGCACACGTACTGTTCCACCATGTTAGTGAAATGTTGCCTCCTGCTAACACGTTCCGTATCAGGTGGTGGTGCAGTTAGCTGTGGCGTGTTGACAAAACTTTTCCACATCTCTGCCATGCTAACCCTGCCCTCAGAGGAGCTGGCCGTGACACAGCTGCTTTGGCGACCTCTTGCTCCTCCTCTGCCTTCGCCTTGGGCTTCCACTTGTTCCCCTGTGATATTTAGGAATGCTCTCAGTAGCGCGTCCAACGTGCTACCAACGTGCGCTTGTACTCGCGCATCTTCCTTTCACGCTCCAGTGCAGGAAGTAAGGTGGGCACATTGTCTTTGTACCAGGGATTCAGCAGGGTGGCAACCCAGTAGTCCGCACACGTTAAAATGTGGGCAACTCTTCTGTCGTTGCGCAGGCACTGCAGCATGTAGTCGCTCATGTGTTCCAGGCTGCCCAGAGGTAAGGACAAGCTGTCCTCTGTGGGAGGCGTATCGTCATCGTCCTGCGTTTCCCCCCAGCCACGCACCAGTGATGGGCCCGAGCTGCGTTGGGTGCCACCCCGCTGTGAACATGCTTCATCCTCATCCTCCTCGTCTTTCTCCTCATCCTCGTCCTCCTCGTCCTCCAGTAGTTGGCCCTGGCTGGCCACATTTGTACCTGGCCTCTGCTTTTGCAAAAAACCTCCCTCTGAGTCACTTCGAAGAGACTGGCCTAAAAGTGCTAAAAATGACCCCTCTTCCTCCTCCTCCTCCTCCTGGGCCACCACCTCTTCCATCATCGCCCTAAGTGTTTTCTCAAGGAGACATAAAAGTGGTATTGTAAAGCTGATAACAGCGTCATCGCCACTGGCCATGTTGGTGGAGTACTCGAAACAGCGCAACAGGGCACACAGGTCTCGCATGGAGGCCCAGTCATTGGTGGTGAAGTGGTGCTGTTCAGCAGTGCGACTGACCCGTGCGTGCTGCAGCTGAAACTCCACTATGGCCTGCTGCTGCTCGCACAGTCTGTCCAGCATGTGCAAGGTGGAGTTCCACCTGGTGGGCACGTCGCATATGAGGCAGTGAGCAGGAAGGCCGAAGTTACGCTGTAGCGCAGACAGGCGAGCAGCGGCAGGATGTGAACGCCGGAAGCGCGAACAGACGGCCCGCACTTTATGCAGCAGCTCTGACATGTCGGGGTAGTTGTGAATGAACTTCTGCACCACCAAATTCAGCACATGCGCCAGGCAAGGGATATGCGTCAAACCGGCTAGTCCCAGAGCTGCAACGAGATTTCGCCCATTATCGCACACCACCAGGCCGGGCTTGAGGCTCACCGGCAGCAACCACTCGTCGGTCTGTTGTTCTATACCCCGCCACAACTCCTGTGCGGTGTGGGGCCTGTCCCCCAAACATATGAGTTTCAGAATGGCCTGCTGACGTTTACCCCGGGCTGTGCTGAAGTTGGTGGTGAAGGTGTGTGGCTGACTGGATGAGCAGGTGGAAGAAGAGGAGGAGGAAGCCGAGTAGGAGGAGGAGGCAACAGGAGGCAAAGAATGTTGCCCTGCGATCCTTGGCGGTGGAAGGACGTGCTCCAAACAGCTCTCCGCCTGGGGCCCAGCCGCCACTACATTTACCCAGTGTGCAGTTAGGGAGATATAGCGTCCCTGGCCGTGCTTACTGGTCCACCTATCTGTGGTTAGGTGGACCTTGCCACAGATGGCGTTGCGCAGTGCACACTTGATTTTATCGGATACTTGGTTGTGCAGGGAAGGCACGGCTCTCTTGGAGAAGTAGTGGCGGCTGGGAACAATATACTGTGGGACAACAAGCGACATGAGCTGTTTGAAGCTGTCTGTGTCCACCAGCCTGAATGACAGCATTTCATAGGCCAGTAGTTTAGAAATGCTGGCATTCAGGGCCAGGGATCAAGGGTGGCTAGGTGGGAATTTACGCTTTCTCTCAAATGTTTGTGAGATGGAGAGCTGAATGCTGCCGTGTGACATGGTTGAGATGCTTGGTGACGGAGGTGGTGGTGTTGGTGGGCGGCAGGTGCCAACGTTCCTCCAGAGGCGGAGGAAGAGGCTGAGGCGGCAGCAGCAGAAGAGGTAGCAGGGGGAGCCCGAGTGAGTTCCTTGTTTTTAAGGTGTTTACTCCACTGCAGTTCATTCTTTTCATGCAAGTGCCTGGTCATGCAGGTTGTGCTAAGGTTGTGCTAAGGTTCAGAGCGTGCAAACCACTCGGGTCTTGTCGTCAGCACATTGTTTGAAGAACTGCCAAGCCAGGGAACTCCTTGAAGCTGCCTTTGGGGTGCTCGGTCCCAGAGGGCGGTGGCCAGTAGCAGACGGACTCTCTGGGCAGCGGGTGTTCTGCTTTTGCCCACTGCTCCCTCTTTTGCTACGCTGTTGGCCCGGTCTCACCACTGCCTCTTCCTCCGAACTCTGAAAGTCAGTGGCACGACCTTCATTCCATGTGGGGTCTAGGACCTCATCGTCCCCTGCATCGTCTTCCACCCAGTCTTCCTCCCTGACCTCCTATTCAGTCTGCACACTGCAGAAAGATGCAGCAGTTGGCACCTGTGTTTCGTCATCATCAGAGACGTGCTGAGGTGGTATTCCTCATCATCAGGAAACATAAGTTGTTGTGCGTCAGTGCATTCTATGTCTACCACCGCTGGGGAAGGGCTAGGTTGATGCCCTTGGGAAACCCTGTGTCACGACCATGTTTATGGCCGTGACTCCTTGGGAGCCGCATACAGTTGCCCACGGTTTGGGTTGTTGTGTCAACCGCAGCTGGAGGCATAATGTTGTTTGCCTCAAGTGCGGTTGCCGCGGACAACAGGAGTGTGTGCGGTTGCCTTGGAGTTGTGTGCGTGTATGTATGCACTTTTGTATGTCTGTGTGCACTCTGTTTTATGTGTGGTGTGCACTGACATCTTCCCTTAACTGTGGTTGCCCGTGGCAACGTTTGGTTGTATTGTGTACATGTGGTGGCAGTGTTCCGGCCTTCGGGCTGACTCCCAGGACATGGTTTCCACCCATGTCGTTGCCTGCGGCAACAGCCATAGTGTGTTCTTGAGTTGGACACTTTCCCTTTAAGTTTGTGTTTCCCTTCCCTGGTGCTGGAAGGGTTAACTCCCTTCCCAGTGTGTGTGTGAGTCACTGGGTGTGTCTGACTGTTGGGTGAGGCTTCTTGGCCTATAAAGCCTCAGTGTTTAGCACATGTCTGAGGGTTGCTTCAGCCATGCTTAGCTGTAGCAGCCTCCTGTGTTTTCCACCTGCCAGTGGGGGCCACCCTTGTGGTCATAAAGATTATGTCACAATAACTTTATGTCATGTTTATGTGTGATGTCTATGTGATGTTCAGGTGGGATTTTCCTTTGTTGTTTGGTGCAGCTTATGGATCTGGATTCCTGTGTGTGGATATGTGTTTGCTGGGTTCATTCCATGTTCTGTGGACATCAGCTTGCCAGCACAGGGATCCAGTCAGCAAGGCTGTGGCAGGTAGGTGGAACTAGTTCAGTTCACCTGCCATATCCGTAAGACTGTTAGTGTTCCCTTTTTCCCTGCAGCTTGGCCAGTGAGACCCCTGTTCCTCCGTATCCAGAAGGAACAGGCCGTCTTACCCTGACTCCTAGTCCAGGGACCGGTCGGAGGGTGAGTTAGGGATCCGAGGTTCCTGAGCATGGGTCCTCCTACCTTAAAGGTCGGCCCATGCAGCTAGGAGTTAGGGTCAGGTTAGGGACGCTTTAGGAGGTGACCTGCTCCCTAATCCTGTCGTCCTGGCCGAGCAGCCTAACATCATCTGGCATCGCATGGCTGAGGGTTTTCCCCATCCTCAGCCGTGACACCCTGCCAGCAGAGTCTTCAAACAGCATAAGAGACTGCTGCATAACTTGAGGCTCAGACAGTTTCCCTGATATGCATGGGGGTGATGTGACAGACTGATGGGCTTGGTTTTCAGGCGCCATCTGTGCACTTTCTGCAGAAGACTGGGTGTGAGATAATGTGAACGTGCTGGATCCACTGTTGGCCACCTAATTGACTAATGCCTGTACCTCCTCAGGCCTTACCATCCTTAGAATGGCATTGGGCCCCACCAAATATCGCTGTAAATTCTGGCGGCTACTGGGACCTGAGGTAGTTGGTTCACTAGGACGTGTGGCTGTGGCAGGGTCCACTAACACCACCACGACCATGTCCGCGTCTGCGTCCCTTACTAGATGTTTTCCTCATTGTTACCGTTCACCACAATAAGAAAAAAATTATTTGGCCCAATGTATTGAATTCAAATTCAGGCCTTTTTTTACAGGCACCTAACACTATCTGGCTATTTAGGTACCGTATTACACTAATACAGGCACAGCAGTAACGACAGATTTAGCTGAATATAAATTGTAGGCCTAGTATTTAGGCCCTGGATGACAGGTATCCCTTTTACGGACAGAATTAGACTTGGAAATGCACGGTAGCGTGTGAAGTTATTGAGGATGACCCTATCCGCACCTTCAATGTAATATACCCTTTTATGGATAGATTTAAACTTGGCCTGATACAGCAGAAACCACTGATTTAGAGAATTGCTAAGTTGGGAATTGTATTTCAACCCAGAACAAAAACTGTGCTTTGGCGGACACTAAATAAATTGACCAGCCACAGCAGTAACAACAGATTTAGCTGAATATAAATTGTAGGCCTATTATTTAGGCGCTGAATGACAGGTATACGTTTACGGACAGAATTTGACTTGGAAATGCACGGTAGCGTGTGAAGTTATTGAGGATGACCCTATCAGCACCTTCAATGTAATATAGCCTTTTATGGATAGATTTAAACTTGGCCTGATACAGCAGAAACCACTGATTTAGGGAATTACTAAGTTGGGAATTGTATTTCAACCTAGAACAAAAATATATCCTTTGCCAGACAGCAGACAGTATTACAATTGGCTAGCCACAGCTGAAACACCAGATTTAGGGTACTGCTATTTTGGCAATTGTATTTCACCCCTCAATAAAATAGCAAGCACAGCCAAGCACCTGATGTAGGATATAGCAACAAAAAAAAAAAACACACTATTGATGGTTAAATGTATTTGGTGGCAGCTTGTGCTGGCGCACCACAAGACACAAAATGGCCGCCGATCACCCCAGAAAAAAGTGACAGAAAAACGCTCTGGGCAGCCTAAAAACAGTGAGCAATTAAATAGCAGACGTTGAATGATTCACAGCTGTAGATAGATCACTTCATTAAGTGTTTTTGCTGAGTAAATCCCTGCCTAATCTCGCCCTAACAGCAGCAGCTGTATCCTCTCCCTACACTGATCAGAGCAGAGTGACGGGCGGTGCAACGTGACTCCAGCTTAAATAGAGGCTGGGTCACATGCTGCACTGGCCAATCACAGCCATGCCAATAGTAGGCATGGCTGTGATGGCCTCTTGGGGCAAGTAGTATGACGCTTGTTGATTGGCTGCTTTGCAGCCTTTCAAAAAGCGCCAAGAAAGCGCCGAACACCGAACTCGAACCCGGACTTTTACGAAAACTATACAGTTCGGGTTCGCTCATCCCTATTCGGGTTGGCTCAACCCAAATTTTAAGTATATCACACCCCTCTATATCACACCTATCGATAACACACCTATACCAGTCCTTAAAAGGACTTTTGTGACCCTATTAGCTAGCGTTTTGGTGTCCCTAACTGTACCTGCTCCAAAATTCAACCTCTCCCTACACTGGCAAAACACATAATGTAAAATGGCTGCCAGATCGTGTTCTGTTATAGGGTTGGGGGTGTGTCAATCTGCTGAAACGTCTCAATTGGCTGTCCTGTCCCACCTGATGGATGTGTCATGGGTCAAAGTTTGGCGCTGTGCAAAAAAAATGGCGCGTGCGAATATCGCCATATGTTCGCATGTTCGGAGAATCGCGAACAAGCAAATTTCACTGCGAAATGACCACCGGGTGAACCGCAAGGCCATCTTTATTACTGGAGCTGGGAGACCCTCTAACATAAAGCACAAGATAAATTCCTGATGAAAGTCACCCACTTTTAATCTGATATCATGCACAACTTGAAACAAACACTTCTGAGCTAAAGGTGCAGAATCAATAGCAAAAATGTAAAAAATTTTCTCTATTGCACTTGGTGACAAACCGTGTGTGACAAAACCCCTGTTTTAGGAATGCCCAGCTTTTTGTATTTCATCTGCTGTTCATGTAGTTAGCCCTATTTTGCCCTTTAAATGTACACAAACCACCCCCTCTGCCTGTGACAGTTAGCAAACACAATGGGCTTTGCCTGTGATGCAATTGACAAACACAATGGGCATTGCCTGTGATACATTTAACAAACACAAGGGGCTTAATCGCCGACCGCATTGAACTATGTCCAGACCCTTTACCCAATTATCTCCAGGATAGAGAGGAGGAATTTTACTGTTCATATGGGAGTGTGTTATATCTTATTGTAAATTGATTGGTCACTGAATTTTGTGTGCCTGTCCTCCACAAGGTCCCCGTGGGCAGGGCCGTAGATAATTTTTTTTCCTGGGGGGGTTCAGCTTTCTCAAATTATAAGAGTCATCATCCACATCCACAGATATCTCCCCCCCCCCCATAACAGTGTCCCTATTGTAAGACGGACCCGCCGTTCCTTATGTAAGTGACTAAGTGAGCTACTTGTGCAAAGTTTATGTACTACTATCTAATAATCTATCACTAACTTAAAATACCCCAAATTGGGTCCTAAACTGAAAAATTTGGTCGCCAAATTTTAAATACATATAATTGTAATAAAAAAGACATGGAGGAGAATACAGCACCACATACCTCTTACATCCAGGGACATCTCCTGTCATGTAGACCTTCTCTTTCCTCTTCTCCTCCATTTGACCCAGACCACCATGGCAAATTCTTTCAGCCGCATCTCGTCTCTACAGTTTGTAACAAAGACACGTTCGATTTCTCAATTTTTCCATCAACCTCCTCATCCTGGTGTCCCCACAGTGTCATCCTGCCACCCCCAATACTGTGCCCGTTGTGCTCCCCAATGCCCCAGGAACTATACTGCAGAAAAAATAGTGACCCTAATAGACATAATTGGGGTAATTTATCAAACTGGTGTAAAGTAGAACTGGATTTCCAAAAGAGCTGTTAAATATGAAAGGTGGAATCTGATTGGCTGCTATGGGCAACTAAGCTAGTTCTGCGTTACACCAGTTTGATAAATTACCCCAAATGTTCCTATAGTGTCCACAGCAGCTATACTGTATCTATTTCTACCATTGACATGTGTGCTAACCCAGGGTGGCGCTTTTCTTTTGCTCCCATTTACTCCTATAATACATAGTAATACCTCCAAAAAATGTTATTAATTTACATTCCCAATATGTCTACTTCATGTTTGGATCATTTTGGGAATGATATTTTATTTTTTGGTGACATTATAAGGCTTAGAAGTTTAGAAGCAAATCTTGAAATTTTTCTGAAATTTTCAAAAACCCACTTTTTAAGGACAAGTTCAGGTCTGAAGTCACTTTGTGAGGCTTACATAATAGAAACCACCTAAAAATGACCCCATTCTAGAGACTACACCCATCAAGGTATTCAAAACTGATTTTACAAAGTTTGTTAACCCTTTAGGTGTTCCACAAGAATTCATGGAAAAAAGCCGGAATTAGACTTACCGGTAATTCAGTTTCCACGAAATCACCACGACGGCCACTAGGAGAGATTGACCTCTGACCTTGTAGGGGCAGGAACAGAGAGAGGGTTTAAATCCCCTCCTACCACCACCAGCACCAGTGTGTCCAAAATTACAGAGACAGAAAAAAGGTGGTGAGAAAAATTAAATAAATCAAGAGGGTATTACTTCATAACCTCCCAACTAAGAACTAGATTAAGGGTAGGGAATATGTGCCGTCGTGGTGATTTCGTGGAAACTGAATTACCGGTAAGTCTAATTCCGGCTTCCACCTCATCACCACGACGGCCACTAGGAGATATAAAAAATTATAACTTAGGGGGGGGGGACCGCCTGAAGGACTTTACGTCCAAAAGACAAGTCTGAACTAGATAGGTCTAGTCTATAATGTTTCGTAAAGGTGTGAATGTTGGACCAAGTAGCAGCTTTACAGATGTCTTCAAGAGAAGCTCCGGCCCGCTCGGCCTGGGAGGAGGACATAGCTCGGGTAGAATGAGCTCTTAGATTTGAAGGGCAAGGAAGGCCCTGGATCTCATAACAGATAGAAATGGAATCTTGAATCCATCGTGCTAGAGAAGACATAGAAGCTTTTAGACCCTTATTCTTACCTGAGAACAAGACAAACAGATTGTTGGTTTTACGGAATCCTTTTGAAACTTCAAGATACCGTAAGACCGAGCGTCTTACATCTAGTGAGTGGAAACTAGATTCTCTATTATTAGAGGGATTACCACAAAAGGGAGGCAAAACTATCTCCTGGTTTCAGTGGAAATCGGATACTACTTTAGGAAGAAACCCGGGATCTAACTTAAAGGGAATCTGTCACCTGCTTTTACCATTTTAAGCTGGCACCATCGCTATGTTGACTAAAGTACCTTATTTCCAGCAGTCTTCTTTTTACTTAATTTAGTTTTGTAGTTTTGATATAAAAGTGATTTTTATGTTATGCTAATTAGGGTCCAAGGTGCCCAGAGGGGCGTTTTTTTTCACTCTCCGGTGCCCAGTGACGCCCCCCTGCAGTGCCCAAGAACACCTTCTGATCATCAAATAACCTCCCACAGCCCGGAAAACGGTTACACCCCCTCCCCACATCATAGTCTACCTTATAGAAATGCCCCGTCCTTCTTCCTGTCTGCGGCCAGAAAACTCGCGCAGGCGCAGTACCGCCTGTGGCCTCCGCGATCATCAACCTCCTGAGGGCAACAGCCTCAAAAGTCTCACTGGGCATGCGCCAAGCCCAGTAATGTGACCTGAGCGCTGTTGCCCTTAGGAGGTTCATGATCGCGCAGGCGCAAGCCGCAGGCGGTACTGCGCCTGCGCGAGTTTTCTGGCCGCAGACAGGAAGAAGGACGGGGCATTTCTATAAGGTAGACTATGATGTGGGGAGGGGGCGGAACCGTTTGCCAGGTTGTGGGAGGTTATTTAATGATCAGGAGGCGTTCCTGGGCACTGCAGGGGGGCGTCACTGGACACCGGAGAGTGAAAAAAACGCCCCTCTGGGCACCTTGAACCTCAATTAGCATAACATAAAAATCACTTTTATATAAAAACTACAAAACGAAATTAAGTAAAAAGAAGACTGCTGGAAATAAGGTACTTTAGTCAACATAGCAATGGTGCCAGCTTAAAATGGTAAAAGCAGGTGACAGATTCCCTTTAAGAATAATTTTATCATCGGTGATACAGAGATAGGGTTCTTGTATTGCGGACGTGATGGCGACCAAAAACGCTGTCTTTAGAGATAGATGTTTGGTGGAA
Source organism: Bufo gargarizans (assembly GCF_014858855.1). Taxonomy (NCBI): domain Eukaryota; kingdom Metazoa; phylum Chordata; class Amphibia; order Anura; family Bufonidae; genus Bufo; species Bufo gargarizans. The sequence continues at coordinate 53,752,865 of NC_058087.1, read as the reverse complement.
CAACATGACAGGGGCTCAAAAGGGGCAAGTGTTAGGCCTGTGAGCACTGTATTGAGGTCCCAGTTGGGGATCTGGGATTTTAGAGAAGGGCGTAGCCGAGAAGCTGCTTTCATAAATCTTCTGATCCAGCGGTGATTGGCTAGATCTTGATCGAGGAAACAAGCTAGGGCCGAGACTTGTACCTTCAAGGTGGAAGGTCTAAGACCTAATTCGAGACCCTGCTGGAGGGAGTCCAGGATTTTTAGAAAATTGGGCAGCTCTAAGTTTGGGGCAGGGTTACCAATCCCGGAACAGAACCTCTTCCAAATCTTCTACTCGCTTTCAGGGTAGATATTACTCGGTCGGAAAGCCCCTGTGATTTAAACCTCTGGACCTCAGGATCCAAGCTGATAACTTGAGGAAACTCGAGTTTGGGTGTAAGATTGGCCCTTGATGAAGCAGGTCCCTCCTGGAAGGAAGAGGCCATGGGTCCTCTATTGACAGGTTTTTTAAGGAAGGGAACCAGCTCCTTTTCGGCCAATAAGGGGCTATTAGTATTAGAGTTGTATCCTCTCGGTGGAGCTTCTGAATTATCCTGGGAAGTAGAGGCATGGGTGGAAACGCATAACAGAGGTCCCAGTCCCATTGTATCGTAAGCGCGTCCAGCGCCCAAGGATTATCCCGTGGGTTCAATGAACAGAACGTTGATACCTTTGTGTTCCTCTTGGAGGTGAACAGGTCCACTTGTGGGGTGCCCCATCTTTCTACTAGTATCTGAAACACGTCCTGATTTAGAGACCATTCGGTGTGGTCTATTAACTGGCGACTGAGATAGTCTGCTTCCACGTTCACTACTCCTTTCAAGTGAATCGCGGAGATGGATCTTACGTGGGACTCCGCCCAATTGAAGATCTTCCTTGCCACGGACATCAGCTTCTCTGATCTTAACCCTCCTTGGTGAGAGAGGTATGCTACCCTCGTAGTATTGTCGGAAAGAATTTTTACATGCTGGCCCTCGAGTAGGAACTCTGCGGCTTTCAGAGCTTTCCAAACCACTTCCAGTTCTCTTAAGTTGGAAGATTGAGAGCGGGTTGTTGGCATCCAGGAACCCTGAAAGAAATGATCTCCCACTTTTGCTTCCCATCCTTTTTCGCTTGCGTCTGTAAGCACTTGAATGTAGGGAGCCTTCTCCCAGGAAACTCCTAAGGACAGGTTGTTTGTGCTCTTCCACCAGTCTAAGGAGGCCTTCACCGCTGGAGGGGTCAGAACTTTGTGATCCAAAGAAGACTGCTGCCTGTTCCAAATTCTGAGAATCCATGACTGGAGAGTTCGGAAGTGGGATTGGCTCCATGGAACAGACGGAATGCAGGACGAGAGAAGACCTAGAAGACTCATGGCTTCCCTTATGGGACAAGACCTCCTGTTCTGAAACCGTCGGACCTTTAACTGGAGGTTTCTGACCTTGTCTGGTGGGAGAAAGGTATGTTGAACCCAGGAATCCAGGACGACCCCTAAAAACTGGATTGTGCTGGAGGGTAGAAGATTTGATTTCTTCTGGTTCACCAACCACCCTAGATCTTGGATGAGAGACAGAAAGGTTAGTAAATCTGTTCTGAGTTTGCTCTCTGAATTTCCAATCAGGAGGAAATCGTCCAGGTATGGTATAATCACCAGTCCCTTGCGCCTCAGGAAGGCCACCATTTCGACCACCAGTTTCGTGAAGACTCTGGGAGCAGATGATATCCCAAAGGGAAGGGCCGTAAACTGGAAGTGACAGGTTACCCCTCTGTGGTCTTGGATGGCAAATCTTAAAAACTTTTGAGAGTCTGGATGGATTGGGACGTGGTAGTAAGCATCCCGTAGATCTACTGAACACATCAGAGCATCTCTCCCTATTAAAGGAATCAGGGATTTTAGGGATTCCATCCTGAATTTTTGATATATTATGAATTTGTTCAGGGCCTTTAGATTTATAATAGTCCGGAATGAGCCTTCTTTCTTCTCTACCAGGAAAAGATTCGAGTAGAACCCCTGTCCTAGCTGTGTTGATGGAACCTGTACTATCGCGTCCATTTCCAGAAGGCTCTGAATTCCCTGCAGAATCTTCTTGCGTATGTTGGAGGAGCTCGGGTTGGTAACAATGAAGCGGTCTGGGGGAGATGAAGAAAGTTTGATTCGGTATCCGAATCTTATGATGTCCCGGACCCAAGGGTTCGGGGTAATGGACTCCCAAGGAGCCAGAAAATTCTTCAATCTCCCCCCGACTCTGGCGTCATTGTTTATCCGAGGATTTGTTTTGAGAGGAGGAAGGGGTATTTCTACCCTTGCCCCCTTTCGGATAGCTCCATCGTCCTGACTTCCCCTTATCCCTATAAGATTTGTTCTGGCTGGTGGGGGCACGAAAGGGATATTTCCTTTTATAGGGTCTTTCCTCTGGGAAGCCCTTTTTCTTGTCCGCACCCTTCTCTAAGATACGGTCCAGGACAGGGCCGAAGACAAATTCTCCTGAGAACGGAATGGTGCATAACTTCATTTTTGAAGTGTTGTCTCCTGACCAGCTCTTCATCCACAGAGCCCGGCGGGCCGCGTTGGAGAGGCCGGCGTCTTTAGCAGCAAATCTGACAGATTCTGCCGAGGCATCTGCCATGAATGCCGTGGCGGACTTCAGTAAGGGGAGGGACCTTAAGATTTCTTTCCTAGAGGTGTTGTCCCTAATGTGAGACTACAATTCGTTTAGCCACAACCCCATGGACCTTGCAACCAAGGTGGCAGCAATATTTGCTTTTAAATTAAACATAGCGGCTTCCCAAGATTTTTTTAAAAGACTATCCGCCTTCCTATCCATGGGGTTGCATAACTGGGAGGCGTCCTCGAAGGGCAAGGCAGTCTTTTTATTGACTTTTGCCACTTGAACATTGATTTTTGGTGTTTCATTGAAAATTTTGCCTTCGTTAGGGTCAAACAATAGACGATTCCTGAAGGACCTGGACACCCCCAAGCGCTTCTCTGGATTGGACCATTCATCAAGCACCATATCTTGTATGTTTTCGTTGATTGGGAAAACCCGTTTTTTTTTTTAACCCGGAGTCTCCCGAACATCTCATCCTGTACGGAGTGGGCTTTTGGGGCTTCTTCTACCCCCATAGTGGCCCAGACTGCCCTTCTCAAAGTCTCAATATCAGAAGATGCCTCCTCGTCCTCCCAGGCTCTGGAGGATGAAGCATTTTCCGCTATCTCCTCTGAATCTGATAAAGAAGAAGATGGTCCCCTCCATTTTTTAGGTGGAGGCGGGTCCCTGGGTAAGGAGGAAAATTGGGATAAGGAGGATTTTACTTCCTCGTGTATCATGGATCTCAACTCGTCAAAAAAGGAGGGCTGTTCTTGACAAATAACGCTAAAGATACAGTCTTTGCATAATCTCTTGCGGTAGTCGTCCGGAAGTCGTTTAAGACAGGACACACACTTAGCCGGCTTCCTGACTTTTTTCTGAGCCTCCTTAGGGACCTGGGAAGAATAACCCCAATCAGCTATGTTGAACATACGCGGGGATATAGAGCCTGAAAGCCCCAAGACAGAGAGGTGTAGGAGGAGGAAACAAGCAACCTGGTACAGTGTCTTAAAAAAGAAGTAACAGGGCAATAAGCGCTTCCCCACAGGGGAACTTATGGCAGGCGGCACGGAAGGGTCTCCAGGGGAGCGGGGCTCGGTCGACATGTCGGCACGCTCACTCACACACACCGCTGAGACGTTCGGCACTTGCATTGCTGGCGCCGAAGTTTTAAATGGAGACTCATCCTAAACGATGTCACTTCCTCCGTCCACCGGAAGTGACGTCTGCTGCTTTACCTGAAGCGCTTAGGCGCGTACCCGGCTACAGCCACGGAGGCCTGGTGGGAGATCGCGGCCCGGGAGCAGGCTCACATATCATAATGGAGCGAGGCCTCCCTCCTTCACCCCTGCCCAGCATTAGTACAAAGACCGCAAGAGGGCAGGGGGAACACCAGGTAAGGTGTTACGACATCCATCATCTTCATCTCCCCACAGGGAGACTCTCTCTGCCCCTGTCCTCTGGAAATGAGGTGGAAATAGAGATACAATTTCAAAATTTCACTTTTTTGGCAGATTTTCCATTTTAATAAGTTTTTCATTCTGCGCCATATTTTTTTTTTTTTTTGGGCAATTGTTTTAGGTAGGGGCTCATTTTTGTGGATGACAAGGCCAGAGACATAATGTTCAATATTGCGGATACTGCCCCGAAGCGGAATGGAGGAACGGGAATACGTTGTGAAATGGATCATGAAAACCTTGTAAAGTTTTGGTTCTAGTGCGAGTACTGGCAATGCCCTAGCCTCAGGAGATCGTGGGACCGAAACCTAACTGCCTAGACTAGGCAGGAATGAGGGCCAAAAAGAGCTATGTAGATAGGAAGAGAATTCTTGAATAGTTCCCCAGACAACAGCTATCTGCTAGCCGTGGTCCGCGCGTTGTTCTACTGTGGGCCCCTGAGAATTGTTTTAACACTTGAGACGTGAAGACCGACCTACTATCTGAATCTTCTACCGTGAGAAAATGCTGGACCTTGTCCAAAACCCGATTCAACATGTTTGTAGGGAGTTTGAGGTTAGTGCGGCAAGAAGCTACAAAGCCATAATATACAAGATTCTGTCTATGCCCTACCTTGAGTGAGGGAATGCAATTGCAATTAAGCTACCTGCGAAAATGAATTCCTGGTCGTGGTAAAAAGGCAATGACTTTGCACGGAGACCTGGTTGACAAGATATAATCGACAACTGTCAGAGACTGAAATGCTAGAGGGAATGAACAATTAAAGCAAGGCAAAATATCTGCGCAAGACATAACAATGATGCTGTAGGGCGAACCGGACCAGTAGGAATTTAGGGAAGCAGGTATGTATGTGATACATACGGGCCAAATCAGCCCAGATGCACAACCAACCAGGCAATCAGCCCAGCAGGACTGAAAACAGTCATCGGGCCCCCGAAGCCATGGGGCCGAAGCTGTCATCGGACCCCCGAAGCCATGGGGCCGAAGCTGTTATCGGGCCCCCAAAGCCATGGGGCCGAAGCTGTCATCGGGCCCCCGAAGCCATGGGGCCGAAGCTGTCATCGGGCCCCCGAAGCCATGGGGCCGAAGCTGTCATCGGGCCCCCGAAGCCATGGGGCCGAAGCTGTCATCGGGCCCCCGAAGCCATGGGGCCGAAGCTGTCATCGGGCCCCCGAAGCCATGGGGCCGAAGCTGTCATCGGGCCCCCGAAGCCATGGGGCCGAAGCTGTCATCGGACCCCCGAAGCCATGGGGCCGAAGCTGTCATCGGGCCCCCGAAGCCATGGGGCCGAAGCTGTCATCGGGCCCCCGAAGCCATGGGGCCGAAGCTGTCATCGGGCCCCCGAAGCCATGGGGCCGAAGCTGTCATCGGGCCCCCGAAGCCATGGGGCCGAGTTATTTTTTATTTTTATTTTTTAAAGAAATTATAACTATAATAAGTGACCTGAATAAGGTGCAGGTGAAATTAAACCATGAACCTGACCGATGTGGAAGTCGATACCTAAGATAAACTACGTGGCCTGAATAACATGAAAGGAGAAATATCGTTAGAAACGAGACCTGACCGACGTGGAAGGTGACCCCCAACATGAATTCAACTGCATGACCTGAAAAGACTAAGGGAAACGTGACAGAAAATGGAGATAATAACGGACATTAACTAAAATAAAACCTAAATAACATAAGCTGGCAAGCAGGTAAAGATGTGAGACATTTAAACCAAAAGCATAGCTGCAGAGGTTGACAGACAACCATTGGTCGGACCCCTGAAGCCATGGGGCCGAAGCAACCACCAGGGGCCCATGGGGCCGGGCAGCGAACCTTAAGAATTAAGGACAGCTGGGGAAAAGATGGGGGCTTAACCCGACGGGTTAAGTAATCAACCGGGACTCAACCTAGAAAGACAAAGACATGGGGTAAGCTTCTTAATGAAATGAGGCTGAAATGAACCGCTAGTACTAATCTGTAAAATATAAATGACCAAAAGAAAACTTCTGAAAGGTGTGCCATGGAAAATAGTATCAGATGGCCGTATGACCTACCAATGCCGATGACAATTGTGAAATCCTCTAAGCCAAGAGCCACTCCAGCGAGTCTCTTATGGCGGGAGCCATGCGTGCGAGTCTCTTATGGCGGGAGTCATGCGTGCGAGTCTCTTATGGCGGAAAAAAGTATCAGATGGCCAGGCGAACTACAAGTGTCGGTCCCAATCGTGAGGTCCTATAAGCCCCGAGCCTCTTATGATTTTAAAAAAATTTTTAATAAACCACTTATGCAGCACCAGAATGCCTTGGGGACTCGCATAACCATGACCCCCTCCAACAGCAAACCTGGGTCACTAACCAGCCTACAACCATGTCGTACCCCTAACAAACAAAACATGAAAAACGGTCATGGGGCCCCCGGAGCCATGAGGCCGGATCAGTCATAGGGGCCCCCGAAGCCAGAGGGATGATGTAGCGGTGACGATAAGTAATTTAAACGTAAGCCGGACCTGATGGGATATGCAGCGACTTGAATGATTGGATTGGCCAGAAGGTGGCCTAATGAACATAACTGCCAACAAGCGTGGAAAATATAGACATTAGTAATCCGAAGCACCTGCATACACTAACCACTGCGAACCATGAAACGTAAACATGAAATTGAAACCGAAATGGGAGAAAAACAAGAGCCTGAGGCATTGCAAGTTCCCTAAGAGAAGTCTCTTATCGTGACAAACAAATGAACAGCTTGTGAAAACATAGCAGGAAACTTACTCCTATTGGCCCACTGACCTCCGCTGAGGAACTGTTTGGTGAACTGGGGCAGGAGACCAATCTGAGTGAATACGAACCAGAAGTAAAAGGAGACCAGTCTGAGTGATCATGAACCAGGATTAAACAGAAAAGTAGGCCTATGGAATGTAACAGACCACCGAAGAAAGGAACGTAAGCCTGAATAGAACGCAGTTATGTTTGTCGGGAGAGAGATACCAGAGCGGTGGGTGCAGACTGCCCCGGTGAGATTATTGAGTAAAACCATGACGAAGCAATGAACAGGAGAATGCAGCTTTGAGTGGGAGCAGAGTACAACACATGATGTAACAACAAATGGGTGAATGGAGGTTTGTATGCGAGTGGTACCTAAAAAACATGGTATGGGTGCAGCTCTGAGTATGGGTAGCGCATGAAAAGCATGGTCTAAAGCAGACATATAAATGCAATCTGAAAGTGAGCAGAGTATTGACGTGATGCGAAGGCAGACACGTGAACGCAGCTCTAGTAGTGAATAGAGTATAGGACAAGATGTAAAAGCAGACATGTGGACGCAGCTTTGGATGTGAACGGAATATTAACTTGATGTGACAGCAGACATGGAAAGCGGCTTTGGTGAGTGGGGTATACGACCTGGTGTAGCAGTAGAAGTGTGAACACAACTCTGGGTATAAGCAGAGCATGAAATTTGGTATAACAGCAGCTCTGGTTGTGAACGGAGCATAACATAGATGTAATAGCGACGTGAATGCAGTTCTTGAAATGGGCCTGGAAAGAACCTGTAGTATCATAGGACGTGTGAACGCAGCTCTGGGTGCGAGTAGAGCAAACATGATATACCGATAGACGTATGAATGCAACTCTGGTCGTGGGTGGAGTGCAAATAATGATTTGACAGCGTAGTGTGAATGCACCTCTGGGTGTGGCAGAGAATGAAATTGGAAGAATAGCAGCTCTAAATGTGAGTTGAGCATAAACATGATGTAACAGTGAACGTGAATGCAGCTCTGAAACAAGCCTAGTATGAACATGTTGTGACAGCGGACGTGTAAACATAGCTCTTACAGTGAGCAGAGCAAACATGGTATACCAGTCGACGCATGAACGCAGCTCTGGTTGTGAGTGGAGCAAGGGGTGAACACCAGGGTGGTGCGTCCAGAGAATAAAAATAGAGTAACAGTAGCAGCTATGGCTGTAAGCCGAGTATACAACATGTAATAACAGCCGTGTAATACGGATCCGTCTGTCGGCTGGGTAAGGAATGAGATGTAACAGCCAACAGGTGAACTCAGCTTGAATGTGACACCAATGTGAGTGAATACGAACCAAGAGTAGGAAAGTGCTGGACAGTAAGGACGTGCGGATGCAGCATAAAGACATGAAAGAAAAGCAGAAAGTGTAAATGCCGCTCAGGATAACAGCAGAGCATAAAAGTGCGGCAGGGTTTTTAAGTACATGGAGCAGTGAAATACGTGAAGTCTAAAGATGGTGGTAGCAGGGGGAGACACATGGCAAGGAACAGCTACAGCAAGAGGCCTAAACAATAACAGCTGCGTCCGATCTCCAAACATGACGTCACGTGCAGCCCGGGTAACTCTTCCTTTACAGCAAACCGGCTGAAGTAACTTTTCATACGAGACGAACAAAGCAAAGTGAAACTTGTAAGATTTATAGGAAGTAACTCCTATTACCAACAAAGTTGAAAAGAAATAGAAGTATTTAGCCCCAACGAGCAAACCTGAGGTAGCAGATTCTGAGGCGAAGCCTCCCGTTCGCTAGCAAAGTCGGTTCCGACCGGCCAAGAGAGACTGCCCCGGCCCAACCTACTTACGTAGTATGGCGCGTGCATGCTACGGTAGCAGAGAGCAAAATAACAAGCTCCATGCTGCAAAGAAAGAATCCTACCACCAGAGAAGCTAGTTTGCTAATGACACCCAGCGGCAGCTGTGCACCTGAGAACACGCCCCTGTGAGTGAGGGTGTGGCTCGTATATGAAGAGCCTCCGCCCCTCCCACAAATGCAGGCTGAGTAATCAGCCTTACCAACATATATATAAACTTTGAAAGTTGACATAAAATGTGTCTAAAAAAAATAAATATATATATATACAGTACAGACCAAAAGTTTGGACACACCTTCTCATTCAAAGAGTTTTCTTTATTTTCATGACTATGAAAATTGTAGATTCACACTGAAGGCATCAAAACTATGAATTATCACATGTGGAATTATATACATAACAAACAAGTGTGAAACAACTGAAAATATGTCATATTCTTTTGCTTTGATTACTGCTTTCCACACTTCTTGGCATTCTCTTGATGAGCTTCAAGAGGTAGTCCCCTGAAATAGTTTTCACTTCACAGGTGTGCCCTGTCAGGTTTAATAAGTGGGATTTCTTGCCTTATAAATGGGGTTGGGACCATCAGTGGCGTTGAGGAGAAGTCAGGTGGATACACAGCTGATAGTCCTACTGAATAGACTGTTAGAATTTGTATTATGGCAAGAAAAAAGCAGCTAAGTAAAGAAAAACGAGTGGCAATCATTACTTTAAGAAATGAAGGTCAGTCAGTCAGCCGAAAAATTGGGAAAACTTTAAAAGTAAGGGCTATTTGACCATGAAGGAGAGTGATGGGGTGCTGCGCCAGATGACCTGGCCTCCACAGTCACCGGACCTGAGCCCAATCGAGGTGGTTTGGGGTGAGCTGGACCGCAGAGTGAAGGCAAAAGGGCCGACAAGTGCTAAGCATCTCTGGAAACTCCTTCAAGACTGTTGGAAGACCATTTCAGGGGACTACCTCTTGAAGCTCATCAAGAGAATGCCAAGAGTGTGCAAAGCAGTAATCAAAGCAAAAGGTGGCTACTTTGAAGAACCTAGAATATGACATATTCTCAGTTGTTTCACACTTGTTTGTTATGTATATAATTCCATATGTGTTAATTCATAGTTTTGATGCCTTCATAGTCATGAAAATAAAGAAAACTCTTTGAATGAGAAGGTGAGTCCAAACTTTTGGTCTGTACTGTATATAGACATAGACGAAAACGGACAGCACATCCAGTAGAAAAAAGTGGAAATTTATTGAGCCACAGTGGCACAGTGAGTTAGCCTCACTGTGCCACTGTGGCTCAATAAATTTCCACTTTTTTCTACTGGATGTGCCGTCCGTTTTCGTCTACAATTTCATGGGTAAGCAGTGACAACCCTGGACATAGCACCGTTATCCTAATTGTGAATTGGTGCTGCCACATTTTTTCCCTTTATATATATATATATATATATATATACTCACCTAAAGAATTATTAGGAATACCATACTAATACGGTGTTGGACCCCCTTTTGCCTTCAAAACTGCCTTAATTCTACGTGGCATTGGTTCAACAAGGTGCTGATAGCATTCTTTAGAAATGTTGGCCCATATTGATAGGATAGCATCTTGCAGTTGATGGAGATTTGAGGGATGCACATCCATGGCACGAAGCTCCCGTTCCACCACATCCCAAAGATGCTCTATTGGGTTGAGATCTGGTGACTGTGGGGGACATTTTAGTACAGTGAACTCATTGTCATGTTCAAGAAACCAATTTGAAATTATTCGAGCTTTGTGACATGGTGCATTATCCTGCTGGAAGTAGCCATCAGAGGATGGGTACATGGTGGTCATGAAGGGATGGACATGGTGAAACAATGCTCAGGTAGCCCGTGGCATTTAAACGATGGCCAATTGGCACTAAGGGGCTTAAAGTGTGCCCAGAAAACATCCCCCACACCATTACACCACCAGCCTGCACAGTGGTAACAAGGCATGATGGATACATGTTCTCATTCTGTTTACGCCAAATTCGGACTCTACCATTTGAATGTCTCAACAGAAATCAAGACTCATCAGACCAGGCAACATTTTTCCAGTCTTCAACAGTCTAATTTTGGTGAGCTCGTGCAAATGGTAGCCTCTTTTTCCTATTTGTAGTGGAGATGAGTGGTACCCGGTGGGGTCTTCTGCTGTTGTAGCCCACCTTTCTTTCCCATTCTGACATTCAGTTTGGAGTTCAGGAGATTGTCTTGACCAGGACCACAACCCTACATGCATTGAAGCAACTGCCATGTGATTGGTTGACTAGATAATCGCATTAATGAGAAATAGAACAGGTGTTCCTAATAATTCTTTAGGTGAGTGTGTATATATATATATACAGACGTGGACAAAATTGTTGGTACCCTTTGGTCAATGAAAGAAAAAGTCACAATGGTCACAGAAATAACTTTAATCTGACAAAAGTAATAATAAATTAAAATTCTATAAATGTTAACCAATGAAAGTCAGACATTGTTTTTCAACCATGCTTCAACAGAATTATGTAAAAAAATAAACTCATGAAACAGGCATGGACAAAAATGATGGTACCCCTAGAAAACACAGAACATAATGTGACCAAAGGGACATGTTAATTCAAGGTGTGTCCACTAATTAGCATCACAGGTGTCTACAACCTTGTAATCAGCCATTGGGCCTATATATATGGCTCCAGGTAATCACTGTGTTGTTTGGTGATATGGTGTGTACCACACTCGACATGGACCAGAGGAAGCAAAGGAAAGAGCTGTCTCAAGAGATCAGAAAGAAAATTATAGACAAGCATGTTAAAGGTAAAGGCTATAAGACCATCTCCAAGCAACTAGATGTTCCTGTGAGTACAGTTGCACATATTATTCATAAGTTTAAGATCCATGGGACTGTAGCCAACCTCCCTGGACGTGGCCGCAGGAGGAAAATTGATGACAAATCTAAGAGACGGATAATCCGAATGGTAACAAAAGAGCCTAGAAAGACTTCTAAAGAGATTCAAGGTGAACTTCATGCTCAAGGAACATCAGTGTCAGATCGCACCATCCGTCGTTGTTTGAGCCAAAGTGGACTACATGGGAGACGACCAAGGAGGACACCATTGTTGAAAACGAATCATAAAAAAGCAAGACTGGAATATGCCAAACTACATGTTGACAAGCCACAAAGCTTCTGGGAGAATGTCCTGTGGACAGATGAGACAAAAATCGAAGTTTTTGCCAAGGCACATCAGCTGTATGTTCACAGACGAAAAAATGAAGCATATCAAGAAAAGAACACTGTCCCTACTGTGAAACATGGAGGAGGCTCTGTTATGTTCTGGGGCTGCTTTGCTGCGTCTGGCACAGGGTGTCTTGAATCTGTGCAGGGTACAATGAAATCTCAAGACTATCAAGGAATTCTAGAGAGAAATGTACTAGCCAGTGTCAGAAAGCTTGGTCTCAGTCGCAGGTCATGGGTCTTGCAACAGGACAATGACCCAAAACACACCGCTAAAAACACCCAAGAATGGCTAAGAGGAAAAAATTGGACTATTCTAAAGTGGCCTTCTATGAGCCCTGACCTCAATCCTATTGAGCATCTTTGGAAGGAGCTGAAACATGCAGTCTGGAAAAGGCACCCTTCAAACCGGACACAACTGGAGCAGTTTGCTCATGAGGAGTGGGCCAAAATACCTGCTGAGAGGTGCAGATGTCTCATTGACAGTTACAGGAAGCGTTTGATTGCAGTGATTGCCTCAAAAGGTTGCGCAACAAAATATTAAGTTAGGGGTACCATCATTTTTGTCCATGCCTGTTTCATGAGTTTATTTTTTTACATAATTCTGTTGAAGCATGGTTGAAAAACAATGTCTGACTTTCATTGGTTAACATTTATAGAATTTTAATTTATTATTACTTTTGTCAGATTAAAGTTATTTCTGTGACCATTGTGACTTTTTCTTTCATTGACCAAAGGGTACCAACAATTTTGTCCACGTCTGTATATATATATATATAAAAAAAAGAAAAATATGTCAGCACCAATTCTCAAAAAAAAACGCGGGTGCTATGTCCAGGGGAGTCACTGCTTACCCACAGATATAGACGGAAACGGACAGCACATCCAGTAGAAAAAATAAATAATTTATTGGGCCACAGTGGCACAGTGAGGCGACGTTTCGGCTCAAAACACAGAGCCTTTCTCAAGCTTCAAACACAAGTAAAATACATAGTATAAATAGGTGTACATAATTGGCGGGTGGAGTAATCAATAATTACAGACAATTGAATAAAAATAGGTATACAAATCAATATACAGTGATTACAGACTGAGAATCATCCAAAAACTCATATGACAGAAAAATTTGTGATACATGATTGTGTATATAATTTATAAAAATTCAATGTAATATGACATAATCAAAATACAGATATAAGTGGCGCCAATGTGAATCAGCTGCTTTGTATACATTTAATGACATTAATTTAAAACAGGAGGAGCTAAAGATAAGGATGGTGACATACCATACAGAGTCAGCGTGTTCCCACATATCGGCAATGGCCAAAGTTGGCGTCTAGCTCTAAGGAGTGCGCGGGCGTCACGGTGCGTCTCAGCAAACTCGCATCATGCTACGTCTAAGGTAGGCGTCTCACGTCATACCTCACGCAACGGGATCGATCCAGTCTATCACTCTCCAGTGCACATACTCACAAGGCTGAGAGTACAGACACGCCATATTGAATACTGGAAAGGTTACCCACAGTTGCTTTATTCATATGATATATGGCTTACAGGAGGCAACACGAGGAAACCATACATCCCTGTCAAGGGGGCATAGCATCCACATACTAGGCGTGCAATATAAGCCTGATCGGCACCCCCGTGTCGAGCGTGCATACAAGTGCCGCCCCAATTACGTCTCCCGATATTGCCACAAAAGGGGTTCTCCTGGCAACTATAGGGTATATATTATTGTTCTATCAATGTTTACAGGATCTGTCGAGACGCAGTCTGAGCCATAGCACAATATAATCAAAATACAACTATAAAATGAAAAAAGCAGACGTGGGACACGGTGTTTCCTAATATGGCAGGACAGCATCATCATATCGTTCCTCTTCTTATATTGTGTCCAATCATCTACAAAAAGAGATGAAAAAATTTGAGAAAGAATTGAAAATGTAGGTTAGATCTTATACAAACACTTGTGTTGAACTAGTAATACCTACAACAGGATAAGAAGCAGAGTGAGGAATAATACATGGCAATCTAGGGCAAACCACCTGTTATGTATAGACCCCTAAATTATAGTCCACATTAAGACCATTAGGTCTCAAAGTATTGAGTGTGTATATCCAAAATAGCTCTTTCTTTTTTAATAGCAAGTTTCTATTCCCTCCGCGTCTAGGCAGAGGAATATGATCAATTATCCAACATTTTAGTTGATTTTCTGTGTGGTTCATCTCTACAAAATGTTTAGGGATGGGTAGGTCCCGACGTTTTTTTCTAATAGTGGAGCGGTGATTGTTTAATCAGGTTTTTAGATCGGTGGATGTCTCACCTACATATAATAATTTGCAGGGGCAACTCAAAACATTGATCACAAAATTCGAATTGCAAGTGAGATAAAAAGAGATAGAATATCTCTCATTGGTCATCGGATGTATGAAGGTTTTGCCCCTGCAGATATGTTTGCAATTAACACAGCTAAGACACGGAAAACATCCCGTGCTCCGTTTTGTCAATGTACTCTGTATCAAACCAGGGCCAGGGCCAATATCCGCACACACTTATTGGTCTCCTAAATTTCTGGATCTCCTGTAGGAAAATAAAGGAGGAGACCTAAATTCAGGCACTTGACTCAGGCAACCTCCTAGAATACCCCAATGTTTGTTAATAATACGATTAATTGCTTGGCTGTTTTCTGTGTATTTAGTGATAAAGGGGATCCTATTGTGAGGACCCTTCTCTCTTCTCAACAGTGTGTCGCTTCTGTCCAAATCTTGGACCTGATCAATTTGGGATTGTAATAACTCAGGGGGATAACCTCTTTGTTTAAATTTTTCAACCATGGTCTCCAGTGATTTATCCAATGCCTCAGGGTCAGAAGCAATCCTTTTGGCCCTGAGGAATTGGGAGAAAGGGAGGTGCTTCACCATATTTCGTGGATGGCTACTCTGATAATGTAGGAGGGTGTTTTTGTCAGTTGGTTAAGTGAATAACCTAGTCTGCAGCCGACCTTCCTGATAGATAACAGTAGTGTCCAAGAATTGAATTTCTGTATTGGAGTATACTAGGGTAAATTGTAACTCATTGTTAATGCTCTTGAGGTACCCCTGGAACTCCAAAAACTCAGAACAGTCACCGGTCCATATGAGGAAGATGTCATCAATGTATCTCCACCACCTCAGAATTTTACTGCGGTGGTGGGATACATGGACCACATCCTCCTCAAAACATCTCATTTATATATTGGCGTAAGTAGGGGCCACATTTGACCCCATCGCCATTTGACCCCAAATATATCCTGGAACAGAAAATAATTCTGTCTCAGAATAATATTTAAGAGATCAATCACAAAATCACAAGTGTGTACAGTCCTCATATAGACCGGTGACTGTTCTGAATTGTTGAAGATCCCACTTACACCTGGCACAAGTGGCTATTGTCTATAGTCTTGGGGGTACCTGTTGCACACAGCTTCCTGGGTGGCGGTAGCCATAGTTAGTATCCATGGGTTCGCCCTTATGTGGCCAGGCTCCTGACACCACCAGCAGACCATCAGAGCTGGGTCTGCAGGGGGTACATCCCGGGTGGGTTTACCTGGCACCTGCCGCTGGGTTTGGGGTGGAGATTTCCGGGGTTTGACTGCCCCCCTCCCAAAATAACCCCCCTGTAGATTCCTGGTAGCCTCATAGCGCTCCACCAGTTCGACCATCTCAAGGGCATTACCAGGAGACACCTGGCCGATCCAGTGCTGTAGAGGGTATGGCAAAGACCTCCAGAAGACATCAGCCAACAGACTGTCCAGCATAGCAGTGGAACTCAGCACATCAGGCTGCAGCCATTTTTGCAACCAGTGTAGCCGATCATAATGAGGTCTGAGGTCTCACGGGTTCAGCCGGGTTAAACTCCAACTGATACACCCGCTGGGCCCGGAAAACACATTCACCCCCAGTCTTGCCAGAATCTCACTCTTTACTGTCGTGTAATCGGCTGCTTGATCATCCTGTAAGTCGAAAAACACCTGCTGGGGTCCAGATGTCAGGAAAGGAGCGACAACCTCAGTCCATTGATCTCGGGGTAGCTTCTCCCTCACTGCCACCTTTTCAAACACCGCCAGATAGGTCTCGACGTCGTCTGCGGGGGTCATCTTAGGGATCGGCACTTGGACCGCTTTACGGGCATCGTGGATGTTCTGGGACGCTCCTGCAGCTTTTAAAGCTATCACATGCTGCAACAGCAGCTGGTTGGTTTCCTGCTGCTGCCTATTAGCCTCCCGCTGCTGCAAGTTAGCCTCCATGATGGCTTTCATGACAGCTTTGATTTTTTTCCAGGGACACGGGTTGTAATCTTGCTGGTTTGATGTAAGACATGCAACCATGCCCAGAAAAACAAAAAAATTTCGGCCTTCAGGCCAGCCTCACTGCGATCGCTCGCCCGCATCCTCCACCTATTGTACGGTTCGCTCTGGTAGGCAGGCTAAGCGGATGCAGTACAGAGGCAAAAAAAATGTTTATGTTTATTCACACATAAGGCCAAAACAAAATGACACTTTTCAGTCTTGGGGTTAGTTCACACAATGGAAAGTCCACAGAACCAAAAATTACCTTGTTTGCAGTTTTATCTCCAGTGGTCCACAGCAGGCTTTAGGGGGCCTGTTTCCCAGCGTGTGGCTCTCAGCCCTCCAGCATGGCAAAAAGCCTCAGATCTCAACCACAGAGACTGACAACGCTCCAATGTCAGAGAGGAGTAATCCACACCCAGCTGACACTGCTGGCTGGGTTTGATATAGGCCAGTCAAAACCCGGCCTGGAATGTGGGGAGTAGTCACCCACTCAGCACTTTTGACTACTCCCAGTAAGAGCCGTCCCAGATCAGCTATACAGCCATACTACAATAGCAAGAGTGTCAATCAGCACTAGCTGCCGCTGACACCTGAATTTACCGGCTCTTACTTCACCGAGGCCAGGAACCTCGGTGACACATACCTTCCGTCAACAACGGACCCTTGCGCCTTCCTACAATATATAGACACACACATTTTGGTTGAAAAAAAGGAGTATATATTTACCCATTTTAAATATATAAAAAAATAATATATATTTAATTATTTTTAATGGCTGTCTGTATATGTGTGTGTGTATATATATATATATACCATATATATATTAGCAGAAGGACCTGGCTTTGCATGGGTATATGTCATCTAGTTTTCATTTAATGCTTCTGTGTGTCATTAAAAGATATCGACAGTATCCCCCATAACAGTGACCTCTACAATACCCCGCCCCCTTAACAGTGAACTCCACAGTCCCTCACCCCTTAACACTGACCCCCCCCCCCACAGTGCTCCGCCTCCTTAAAATGAGACCTCCTCAGCAGCCCATCCCCTTAAGTTTGACCTTCACAGCAGCCGCCCCCTTTAACAGTGAGTTTCACAGCACCCCACTCCCTTGACCTCCTCAGGGGCCCGCCCTATTAACAGTGATCTATACAGCAACCTGCCCCTTAACACTGATCTCTATAGGGGACCGACGCCATATCTGTGACCTCCACTGTTCCCTGCCCCCTTATCAGAGACCTCCACAGCACCCGTCCCTTTAACAGTGACTGCCACAGTACCCCGTTCCCTTAACAGTGACCTGCACAGTACCCCGCTCCCTTAACAGTGACCTCACAGTACTCTGCTGACTTAACAGTGACCTCCACAGCAGCTGCCCCTTTAATAGTGGCCCCTCCCCCTTAACAGTGACCTCCACAGTGCCCACCCATTTAAAAGTGACATCCACCACGGCCTGCCCCTGTCATGGTCCCTCAGGTGACTGATGTCAGGAAATCAAGGAGATTGGCTGAGCATAGAGGAATCTAACAGCCTCCTTGATTTCTCTTGATTCAGTGTTGATAGGGTTAATGACCACTTCCCTTTTCTCAGCTGTTGCTCAGTGGTCATCACTTCTACTCTTTAGAGTCTAACCCCACCCTTCTGACTATGCGGTAGATAGCTTCATTTGGGTTTGGCTGAGCTGGTGTGAGTTTGTCTCTACAGAAGTTAAGTGTTGTGTTTGTTTGTGTTTGTTATATTCCCTGTTGTTTGTATATGGGCCTGACAAAGAGACTTATATTCGTCCATCTGGGGAGGAATGGGTTGTATCTGGTCCTAAACTTTCCAGGGCCTTATAAGGATATAAAGGCCTAGGTATCCTGCTTATGAATATTCCTACCTTCAAGGTCTATTCATATTGATAGATAGTTAGGGCCCGGATTAGGGTTGTCTAGGAGGTGACCTGTTTCTTCCCTAGTTTCCAGGCCCAGTTACTGTTCCCCTTCCCCCCCTGTGTTCAGTGTGGAGTTTTCCCCACACTGATCGTGACAGCCCCCTTAACAGTAACATCCACAGTAAAAGCCCCTTTAACAGTGACCTCTGCAGTGCCTGCCCCTTTAAAAGTGACCTCCACAGCAGATTCCCCTTTAATAGTGGCCCCTGCCCCCTTAACAGTGAATAAGTCAGTATCCGTGATGCAGGGTGCACACAGCCGGTGCCTGATAATGCAGACTCACTGTTTTACGGGCCACAATACAGGCACGGCCGTGGAACAGCTGTGTGCATGAGCCCTAAAGCTGATAGACTCAATGCAGTACAATACATCATATATTGTACTGCATTAAAACAGAGATCAGACCCTAAACATTTGAAGTCCCATATTGGGTAAAAAAATAAAAAGTGGGAAAAAAAAGTGTTTTTCAAAATAAAAAAAAATTAAAGTTTCAAGTAAAAAAAGAAAAGAAAAAAAAGATCTCCTTTCTCATAATCAAATCATTTAAAATAGTAAAAAAAAAATAGAAAAAAATAGACATATTAGGTATCGCTGCTTCCATATCGACCATATCGATCAGGTCATCTTGCCTCACAAAAAGTCTAATATCAAGCGATCAAAAACTACTATGTACCTCAAAATGGGACCAATGAAAATGTCAACGCATCCTACAAAAAATGGCAACACGAAAAAAAATTCTTTTCAAATATGCTTTCATTGTGTAAAATAAAAAATAAATAAAAACATACTAGCTATTAGATATCACTGTGTCGATAACGACCTACTCCATAAAAATAGAGCTCTATTAAAAAAACACATAATCTACGCCACCAGGTGAATGCAAAAAAAAAAAAATTGCCAGAGCACCCATTTTTTGGTCACCTCACCTCACAAAAAGTGTAATATCGAGTGATCAAAAACTGATATTTACCCCAAAATGGTACCAAGAAAAATATCACCTCATCCCTCAAAAAATTAACCCCCACACAAGATCATCACCAGAAAAAAAAAGGGGGGGGGGCTTTCAGAAAATAGGAATGCAAAAACATTGCAGGGATTGGATAGGGTAGTAAATGGGGCTGCAGACCCCTTCAAACCCCCTGTATGCCGAGGTCAGCTTTGACACTGTACTGCTGTAGCTCCAAATTAAAAGAGAATGTTTTCACTTTATTCTGACAATTAACACCTGTGTGTGTATAAATATGGGCAGGCATTCTGCCCCCACATTTGCAGCCTGAGGCCTATAAGGGAGTAGAGGCGCGCAAGAGGTCACAATCACATCATTGCATGAGACGCGCCGATGCAGGAGGGGCGATAACATGTGTACCACCTGCACCAGGACCCAACAACATAGGCCACAAATTGGAAAAGCTCTGTGGCCTGCAGGGGGCACAAAGGAGCATTATGTATTGGTACTAAGGGGGGAGCATTATGTACTGGTACTAACGGGGGGATTATATACTGGCACTAAGCAGGTGGCAGAGCATTATATATTGGCACTAAGGGGGGAGCATGTACTGGCACTAAGGGGAAGGTGCATTATATACTGACACTATGGGGGAGCCTTATATACTGGCACTGGGGGACAGCATTATTTAATGGCACTATGGGGGAGCATTGTATACTGGCACTACAGGGGGACATTTTATATATACATATATACACTCACCTAAAGAATTATTAGGAACACATGTTCTATTTCTCATTAATGCGATTATCTAGTCAACCAATCACATGGCAGTTGCTTCAATGCATGTAGAGTTGTGGTCCTGGTCAAGACAATCTCCTGAACTCCAAACTGAATGTCAGAATGGGAAAGAAAGGTGATTTAAGCAATTTTGAGCGTGGCATGGTTGTTGGTGCCAGACGGGCCGGTCTGAGTATTTCACAATCTGCTCAGTTACTGGGATTTTCACGCACAACCATTTCTAGGGTTTACAAAGAATGGTGTGAAAAGGGAAAAACATCCAGTATGTGGCAGTCCTGTGGGCAAAAATGCCTTGTTGATGCTAGAGGTCAGAGCAGAATGGGACGACAGATTCAAGCTGATAGAAGAGCAACGTTGACTGAAATAACCACTCGTTACAACCGAGGTATGCAGCAAAGCATTTATGAAGCCACAACACGCACAACCTTGAGGCGGATGGGCTACAACAGCAGAAGACCCCACCGGGTACCACTCATATCCACTACAAATAGGAAAAAGAGGCTACAATTTGCACGAGCTCACCAAAATTGGACTGTTGAAGACTGGAAAAATGTTGCCTGGTCTGATGAGTCTCGATTTCTGTTGAGACATTCAAATGGGAGAGTCCAAATTTGGCGTAAACAGAATGAGAACATGTATCCATCATGCCTTGTTACCACTGTGCAGGCTGGTGGTGGTGGTGTAATGGTGTGGGGGATGTTTTCTGGGCACACTTTAGGCCCCTTAGTGCCAATTGGCCATCGTTTAAATGCCACGGGCTACCTGAGCATTGTTTCTGACCATGTCCATCCCTTCATGACCACAATGTACTCATCCTCTGATGGCTACTTCCAGCAGGATAATGCACCGTGTCACAAAGCTCGAATCATTTCAAATTGGTTTCTTGAACATGACAATGAGTTCACTGTACTAAAATGGCCCCCACAGTCACCAGATCTCAACCCAATAGATCATCTTTGGGATGTGGTGGAAAGGGATCTTCGTGCCCTGGATGTGCATCCCTCAAATCTCCATCAACTGCAAGATGCTATCCTATCAATATGGGCCAACATTTCTAAAGAATGCTATCAGCACCTTGTTGAATCAATGCCACATAGAATTAAGGCAGTTCTGAAGGCAAAAGGGGGTCCAACACCGTATTAGTATGGTGTTCCTAATAATTCTTTAGGTGAGTGTATATATATATACTGGCACTGTGGGGGACAGAGGAACATTATATACTGGTACTACAGGGGTCATATATATATTGGCACAACAGGGATGTTATAACTACAAGGGGACATTAGAGCTACAGGGGGCACTGCAGGAGGAGAATTATGGTTATATTAATACTATTAGAGATACTGTAGGGGCACTATTATTATTGGGCATATTATGGAGGTCATTGCTATAATGGGGCTCTCTTGGGGAGTATTATCACTTTTGGGGGCACTGTTACTAATAAGGGCAGTCAGAGAGGACTATTGCTATGGGGGACTATCTGTATGGCACTGTTATTTGTATGG
Organism: Bufo gargarizans; assembly: GCF_014858855.1. NCBI lineage: Eukaryota > Metazoa > Chordata > Amphibia > Anura > Bufonidae > Bufo > Bufo gargarizans. Next base: position 53,731,487 of record NC_058087.1, on the reverse strand, counting down.
CACTGTATAGTGTTTGTGGGCATGGGAGAGCACAGTATTAGTAGTAGTAGTAGTGCGGTGACAGTGGCCTACCAACCATGTATAAATTTGAGGGCTGATTTTCAAAATCTTTAACAGTCCCCATGTGCCATATAGTAATACTAGTGTCTTCTTATGTGGCAGAGGGGGTTGCACACAACTGACCAAAGACGTCTGCCTGTGATGGTCTGTACCAAATGGAGAAAAAAAGGGATATGCCCCTGACTGCTTCTTTTACCCCTTAAGGACCGGGCTCATTTTCACCTTAAGGACCAAGCCATTTTTTGCTAATCTGACCAGTCTCACTTTATGTGGTGATAACTTTAAGATGCTTTGACTTATCCAGGCCATTATGAGATTGTTTTTTCGTCCCATATTGTACTTCATGACACTGGTAAAATGGAGTAAAAAAATAATATTTTTTATTTATAAAAAAATACCAAATTTACAAAAAGTTGGGAAAAATTTGCAAATTTTTAAGTTTCAATTTCTCTACTTCTATAATACATAGTAATACCTCCAAAAATAGTTATTACTTTATATTCCCCATATGTCTACTTTATGTTTGGATCATTTTGGGAATGATATTTTATTTTTTGCGGATGTTACAAGGCTTAGAAGTTTAGAAGTAAATCTTGAAATTTCTCAGAAATTTTCAAAAAACAACTTTTTAAGGACCAGTTCAGGTCTGAAGTCACTTTGTGAAGCTTACATGATAGAAACCACCCAAAAATGACCCCAATCTAGAAACTACACCCCTCAAGGTATTCAAAACTGATTTTACAAACGTTGTTAACCCTTTAGGTGTTCCACAAGAATTAATGCAAAACAGAGATACAATTTCAAAATGTCACTTTTTTGGCAGATTTTCCATTTTAATTTTTTTTTTTCAGTTAAAAAGCAAGGGTTAACAGCCAAACAAAACTCATTATTTATGGCCCTGATTCTGTAGTTTACAGAAACACCCCATATGTGGTCGTAAACTGCTGTACTGGCACACGGCAGGGCGCAGAAGGAAAGGAGCGCCATACGGTTTTTGGAAGGCAGATTTTGCTAGACTGTTTTTTTGGACACCATGTCCCATTTGAAGCCCCCCTGATGCACCCCTAGAGTAGAAACTCCATAAAAGTGACCCCATCTAAGAAACTACACCCCTTAAGGTATTCAAAACTGATTTTACAAACGTCGTTAACCCTTTAGGTGTTCCACAACAATTAATAGAAAATAGAGATACAATTGAAAAATTTTACTTTTTTGGCAGATTTTGCATTTTAATATTTTTTTTCCAGTTACAAAGCAAGGGTTAACAGCCAAACAAAACTCAATATTTATGGCCCTGATTCTGTAGTTTACAGAAACACCCCATATGTGGCCGTAAACTGCTGTACGGGCACACGGCAGGGCGCAGAAGGAAAGGAATGCCATACGGTTTTTGGAAGGCAGATTTTGCTAGACTGGTTTTTTTGACACCACGTCCCATTTGAAGCCCCCCTGATGCACCCCTAAAGTTAAAACTCCAAAAAAGTGACCCCACTTTAGAAACTACGGAATAGGGTGGAAGTTTTGTTGGTACTAGTTTAGGGTATATAGGATTTTTGGTTGCTCTATATTACACTTTTTGTGAGGCAAGGTAACAAGAAATAGCTTTTTTGGCACCGTATTTTTTGTTTGTTATTTATAACATTCATCTGACAGGTTAGATCATGTGGTATTTTTATAGAGCAGGTTGTCACGGACGCGGCAATACCTAATATGCATACAATTTTTTTTTATTTATGTAAGTTTTACACAATGATTTCATTTTTGAAACAAAAAAATCATGTTTTAGTGTCTCCATAGTCTGAGAGCCATAGTTTTTTCAGTTTTTGGGCGATTATCTTGGGTAGGGTTTTGCAGGACAAGATGACTGATTGGCACTATTTTGGGGTGCATATGACTTTTTGATCGCTTGCTATTACACTTTTTGTGATGTAAGTTGACCAAAAATGGTTTATTTAGCACAGTTTTTATTTTTACGGTGTTCATCTGAGGGGTTAAATCATGTGATATTTTTATAGAGCCGGTCGATACGGACGTGGCGATACCTAAAATGTATACTTTTTATTATTTATGTAAGTTTTACACAATAACAGCTTTTTTAAAACAAAAAAATGATGTTTTAGTGTCTCCATATTCTGAGCCATAGTTTTTTAATTTTTTGGGCAATTGTCTCAAGTAGGGCTAATTTTTTGTGGGATGAGGTGATGGCTAGACTGGTACTATTTTGGTGGGAGTACTCCCTTTTGATCACTTGCTGTTGTACTTTTTGTGATGTAAGGTGACAAAAAAATTGTTTATTTAGCACAGTTTTTATTTTTTATTTTGTCGATACGGACGCAATGATACCTAATTTGTCTATATGTCTTTTCCCTATGTTTTTTTTACAATTTTTTTACTTTATTTCTGGAAAATGACGCTTTTTTTTAACTTTAAACTTTTAATTTTTTTGTAAAACTTTAATTTTATTAACTTTTTTTTCACTTTATTTTTTGTCCTACTATGGGATCTCTGCTGCTGACCGGGGGTCCGCACGCGGGGAGAGGAACGACTGCAGGACGAGAGCACTCGTCCTCGAGTGCTAAGTGCTGGCGTTTGAGGATGAGCATTCTCGTCCTGGGTCGTTAAGGTGTTAAATGTGTTTTAATCTATTTATTAGTGAGTAGGGTCACTTTAAATTGATTTGGGAGGGGGGGGGGGGGCTTTTGCCTGTTGTGCCTAGGGCGCCAAACTACCTCGTCCTGGATACAATTATCCAAAATGTCTTGGTATGCTGAAACATTAAGATGTCTCTTCTTTGGGACTAAGTGGCCTAGGGCAAACTCTGTTAAAAAACAACAACTTAGCATTATCCTTCCTTCACAAAGTTTACAGTTGTAACAATCCAGTCAGACAGGTAACTTTCTCCTTGTATTGTCAAACCCAAACTCGTCCATCAGGGTGGCTGCACATGGTGCCGATTTATGTGCAGAAAACCAGCATGAAATCCACACCAAAACTACACAAAAAATCTGTACTACTTTTTTGGTGCACTTTTTGTTTGTTTTCTAGTGAGGATTTGATGCAGATTTTGCGCATATCTTACATTCCATTGAAAAGTGAAAATCTGCACAAAAAAAAAAAAAAAACAATTGACATGCTGCAGATTTCAAAATGTGCACAGCGGCTCAATTACAGCACCTAAGAAAAACATCACAGTGTACATGAGATTTGTCTAATCACATACACTTTCCTGGTACTGTATTACGCTGCGTTTTACGCACAAAATCCACACATAAAAATGCAAGTAATCTGCTCTGTGTGCAGGCACCCTCAGACCGACAGATAGCAAAGGATGATGTCACTCCACAGAACGTTTCCGTGTGCTGTCTGCATCCGTTGCTCCGTTCCGTGGTCTGCAAAAAATATATAACATGTCCTATTCTTGTCCGTGCTTTGCGTACAAGAATAGGCAGTTATATTAAAGGCTGTCCGCGCCGTTCCGCAAATTTGCGGAACGCACACAGACACCATCCGTGTTTTGCGGATCCGCTGTTTTCAGACCGCAAAACACACAACGGTCATGTGCATGAGGCCTAAAGATGAGAGAATTTCCTGAAATTCGTTTCAATTATAAAAAAAAAAAAATTTGATTCAGGTGCACATACCTTAGTTCTACTGGCATCAGAAAGGCTTAATGTTCTTTTCTCTTTAAAAAAAAGCTAATTTGAATATCTTTCCCAGAAGCCCAATAGTAAGCAAATTCTCTTTTCTTTATGAAAAAAAAACACTGACTGAAAAGTTTGAGGCTACCACCAGGGGAAAGTCTTAGGCCCCTTTCAGACACGCGAGTTTTCCGCGCGGGTGCAATGCGTGATGCGAACGCATTGCGCCCACACTGAATCCTGATCCATTCATTTCAATGGGTCTGTGTACAAGAGTATTGCTTTTTACGCATCACTTGTGTGTTACGCGAAAATCGTAGCATGTTCTATATTCTGCATTTTTCACGCAGCCCTGGCCCTATAGAAGTGAATGGGGCTGCGTGAAAACTGAACGCAATCGCAGACAAAACTGACTGAAATTGCTTGCAAAATGGTGCGAGTTTTCCTGAAAGCACCTTGAACGCATCTGGACCTAATCCATATAGTTAGTGTGCAAGAGGCCTTATTATCAAAAATGTATCAGTTCGTTAGAATCCGAATTTTGGGGGAAATTCCAAATCAGTAGATTAGATTAACTCATCTCCAGTTTCCACTGCTTCAGAGTCCAGTGGCAGCGTGATTTGCACCACTCCATCCTAAGCTTGGAATTGTGATGTAAAGCTAGTTAGAATTTTTACTTTTTTATATTATTTTAGGATCTCAAAATGTTGACCTCAAATAGTTTGTTTTTTCACTTCTTTACTAAATTAATCCTCTCTGATTTCAATTAGTGGCCACTAAACAGCATTCCAAGTTACAGTTGTTTATTTTTGCCAAAAGGGATTGTGAAAGGTGCTCTGCATGGCCTGCGGTTATTTACAGATTACTGGTCCAATCAGTCCTGAGTCATATGTTTGTCAGCAGCTACCGTATATATAGCAGTTGCATTGAGGCGCTCATGTTCTTTACAGCACAGAGGTCTTAGGTAAGAGATGCTTACATCTATTTATCTGTGGCATGTGGAGTTGAACTTAGTTTATTTTACTTTTACTGTAGTTTTATATTACAATATATATATATATATATATATATATATTATATATAACTTTCAATAGTTTTTTATTAATTTTCAAAGAAATAGGGAGTACAAATAATACAAATAGTAATATGTGGGAGACAGTCGCAGCTGTCGGTTATGCTCAAACCAAGACAGTCGCAGCTGTCATTACAGTGAAGATTCAAACCATCTTGATAAGCATTTATCTCAGTTTCATTTTAAATTTATAAAGTAATAAAAACGTAAGCAAGAAAACTTCCCTGTAAAGGGAAAGAAACATAACAGTATGCCTCAGTGAATTAAGAAAAAAAAAAAACATAAGTGTATGTCTGTTCAAGAGTTTTATAGTTACGGTAATAGTTTTAACAGTTGTTGTGCCATACCAGTGAGAATGACTGAATTATAATTACAGATAGCATTTGTTAAATTGAAGAGAGTTACAGCGGGAGAGAGTTGGTCTGTAATCTTTAAGAATACTAAAGAGTCTCAAATATCGATACAATAGGATGAAGAAAACCATGGTTTCCATCTGATAGAGAATTTTTTTGTGTTGCCTGAACCTCTAGCTAGAATTTGTTCTTAGGAATATGTAGTATTTAGTTTGAAAATGACTATATCAATAGAGGGAATCTCTGCAGTTTTCCATTTGTTTGCAAGAGTGTTTTTTGCGATAATGCAAAGGATACAGAATAATTCCCGATATTGTGGGGGAATATTTTGTATTGAACAAATATAATGAAAAGGACATTAAAAGGGGGAGCAAAAATAAACATTTATTATTTTTGCTCCCCCTTTTAACGTCCTTTTCATTATATTTGTTCAGTTTAATAATTAGGGACGTGTACCTCTGATACCTTGCTGTAGTATTTTGTTGGGAATATTTTGTATCCCTAGAAAAAGTCAAATTAATTGAGGTGACCAATTTATAGGGCAGTTTAATGTCGTATAAAGAAGGCTCCTACATTCTACCCAATATCGTTGTTTAAGAGGGCAATTCCATAAGATATAGGATAGGGTCCCCTTCTGGCCGCACTTTCTCCAACATTTATTTGAAGAGTTAGGGAAAGCTTTAGCTATCCAATCCGGAGTATAGTACCAACGGGATACTGTCTTAAAGGCGGATTCTATATGTGAAGAGCATTGAAGAGTAGGGTTGAGCGAACCCAAACTGTAAAGTTCGGGTTCGTAACGAACTTTAGGATTTTTGGACCCCGGACCCGAACCGAAATATTTCAGTAAAAGTTTGGGTTCGGTGTTCGGCGCTTTCTCAGCGCTTTTTGAAAGGCTGCAAAGTAGCCAATCAACAAGCGGTTAACTGTCTGACCTTAGAAGCCATCACAGCCATGCCTACTAATGGCATGGCTGTGATTGGCCAGAGCAGCATGTGACCCAGGCTCTATATAAGCTTGAGTCACGTAGCGCTGCACGTCACTCTGCTGTTATAAGTGTAGGGAGAGGATGTTGCTGGACTGGTGATTTCAGGGAGACAATAGTAGAGAATCTAACTCAACGATCTACATAGAAATAGTTGTGTGGGTGCAGGGCACAATCGTTTTACCCTGCCCTGAGCCCATTGACCAAACAAAAATAACTTTTATCCATCTGTTAGTTGCGTGGGCAGTGGCAGCGGTGGCCATTTTATGCAAGCTCAGTGCACCAGCACTGCATCTGATCTGCAAGTGTTAAATTCAAATTTAATATATACAGCTTTCATATTCTGCTACCAAACACTTTTTTGGCTATCTACAACATCTGGATTAGTCATTGTGCAATTTAAGCTAGAAATACACCCATCATTTTCAGGGGTTTTATAAACACTTTTTTTTGCCAAAAAAACTGTAATTTTCTGATGTGCAAGTGTTAAATTCAAGTTTAATATATACAGCTTTCATATTCTGTTACCAAAAAAAAAAAAACTTTTTGGGCAATTTACAACATCTGGATTAGTCAGTGTGCAATTTAAGCTAGAAATGCAACCATCATTTTCTGTGGTTTTAAAAACACACTTTTTTGACAAAAAACACTATTTCCAGGCCTTGCAGCATCAGCACGTGTGAAATTTCAGGCTTATATACTGATGTCAAATTCAGTTGTTAAACAAACACTCATTTGGGCAAAAAATAAATTGTTGGCACCCTTTGATGCAGATGTCATTGTGAGATACACCCTTAAAGGGCTTCTGTCAGCCCACTAAACTGTTTTTTTGTTTTGTTGGGTTAATAATAATCCCTACACTGCGAGCTCCCTATACATAAGCTAAATATTCATTTTTGTTCAGTAGATTTTGTTAAAAAGCAATTTTTATAATATGTAAATTACCTTGCTACCAGCAAGTAGGGCGGCTACTTGCTGGTAGCAGCCGCATCCTCCTCTAATAATAACGCCCCCTCCGCTGTGTGATTGACAGGGCCAGAGAACGGGATCGTTCTCTGCTGGCCCTGTTTGAATTCAAAATATCGCGCCTGCGCCGTACCTGTCTTTAATCGGCGCAGGCGCACTGAGAGGCGGCCGCTCTGTCGGCCGCTCCATCCTCAATGCGCCTGCGCCGATGACGTCACATCTACACCCGGCGCAGGCGCATTGAGGATGGAGCGGCCGAGAGAGCGTCCGCCTCTCAGTGCGCCTGCGCCGATTAAAGACAGGTACGGCGCAGGCGCGATATTTTGAATTCAAACAGGGCCAGCAGAGAACGATCCCGTTCCCTGGCCCTGTCAATCACACAGCGGAGGGGGCGTCATTATGAGAGGAGGATGCGGCTGCTACCAGCAAGTAGCCGCCCTACTTGCTGGTAGCAAGGTAATTTACATATTATAAAAATTGCTTTTTTAACAAAATCTACTGAACAAAAATGAATATTTAGCTTATGTATAGGGAGCTCGCAGTGTAGGGATTATTATTAACCCAAAAAAAAAAACTGTTTAGTGGGCTGACAGAAGCCCTTTAATACATTATGCCTCTCTTCAGGCTCTAACTGGACAGTGTGCAAGCCACTCGTGTCTTGTCGTCTGCACATTGTCTGAAGAACTGCCACGCCAGGGAATTCCTTGGAGCTGGCTTTGGTGTGCTCGGTCCCTTGCTCCGGTGGGCAGTAGCAGGCGTACTGTCTTCTGCTCCCTCTGCTCCCTCTTCTGCTGTGCTGGTGGATCTGTGCCGCCATTTGGTGCACCAATATTTAATTCAGGCCTACACTGGGTCAGGCATTGTGAGATACACCCTTTATATACAGGGGTTTGATCCAGGCATTCGAAATTCAGCCATTTTGGGCAAATAAATCTTTAATTCAGGCCTAGTCTGGTCCAGGCCATGTGAGATACACCCTTTACATACTGTTGTTCTATTCTACTATTAATTAAACACCCATTTAGGCCAAGATCCTAATTCGAGAAATATGAGGAGAGCGTCAAATAAGGGACGTGGCCCAAGGGGGTTGTGCTGCTGGTGGAGCTCCTGTTGCAGGGAGAGGACGTGGTCGATCTGTGCCAGCTACACGCATAAGTGAAACCCCTTTCCTCAGGTGCGAGTAGGCGACAGAACCTGCAGCGGTATTTGGTCGGGCCTAATGCTGGTGAGGCCTGAACAAGTACAGGCGATAGTAGATTGGGTTGCTGACAGTGGATCCAGTTCCTTCACATTGTCTCCCACCCAGTCTCCTGCTGAAAGACCACAGTTGGCACCTGCAGCTGATGTCCATCAGTCTTTCACCTCACCCCATTGCAAATCAGCCAAGCAGTCTGAGCCCCAAGTCATGCAGCAGTCTCTTCTGATTTTTGATGACACTGTTAGCAAGGTTTCCTAGGGACATCCACCTAGCCCTGCCCCAGAAGTGGAAGAGATTGAGTGCACCGATGACCAACCACTTATCTTTCAAGATCAATACATGGGAGGACCATCTCAGCACGTCTCGGATGATGACGAAACACAGGTGCCAACTGCTGGGGCTTTCGAAAGTGTGCAGACTGACAAGGAAGGCAGGGTTGAAGACTGGGTGGAAGATTATGTGGAGGACGATGAGGTCCTCGACCCCACATGGAATCAAGGTCATGCGAGTGACCTATGTAGTTCGGAGGAAGAGGCGGTGGTCGCACAGATCCACCAGCACAGCAGAAGAGGGAGCAGAGGGAGCAGAAGACAGTACGCCTGCTACTGCCCACCGGAGCAAGGGACCGAGCACACCAAAGCCAGCTCCAAGGAATTCCCTGGCATGGCAGTTCTTCAGACAATGTGCAGACGACAAGACACGAGTGGTTTGCACACTGTGCAATCAGAGCCTGAAGAGAGGCATAAACGTTTTCAACCTGAGCACAACCTGCATGACCAGGCATTTTAAGTGCAAAGCATGAGCTGCAGTGGAGTAGACAACTCCAAAACCAAGAAAGGTCTCTGGCTCCTCCTGCTTACTCTTCTGCTACAGTCTCTGCCTCTTCATCCACCTCTAGAGTGACAGTGCCACCTGCCAACCCGCAAACAGAGGTTCTGCCAGCATCTCCACAATGTCCCACGGAAGCGTTCAGGTCTTTATCTCCCAAACGCTGGAGAGGAAGAGGAAGTACCCCCCTACCCACCCGCGATCCCTAACCTTGAATGCCAGCATTTCTAAATTACTGGCTTTTGAAATGCTGTCATTCCATCTGGTGGCGATGGAGAGTTTTAAAGGCCTTATGGCGGTGGCTGTCCCACAGTACGTCGTGCCCAACCGCCATTACTTTTCAAGGCGAGCCATCCCTTCCCTGCACAACCAAGTAGGGGACAAAATCAGGTGTGTACTGCGCAATGCCATTTGTGGCAAGGTGCACCTGACTATGGATACGTGGACCAGTAAGCACGGTCAGGGCCGTTATATCTCCATAACAGCACACTGGGTAAATGCAGTAGCGGTTGGGCAAGAGGCAGATAGCAGTTTGGCGCATGTCCTTCCACCACCGAGGATTGCAGGGCGCTTCAGTTTGCCTCCTGTTGCTTCCTCCTCCTACCCTGCTTCCTCATCCTCTACCAGCTCCTTAACCGGTCAGCGTAACACCTTCACCACCAACTTCAGCACAGCCAGGGGTAAACGACAGCAGGCAGTTTTAAAACGTATATGTTTTGAAGACAAACCCCACACCGCGCAGGAGCTGTGGACGGGCCTTGAACAACAGACCGATGAGTGGTTTGTGCCAGTCAGCCTCAAGCTTGGCCTGGTGGTGTGCGACAATGGGCAAAATCTCGTAGCAGCTCTGGGACTAGCCGGTTTGAAGCACATCCCTTGCCTGGTGCATGTGCTGAATTTGGTGGTGCAGAGATTCCTTAAATATTACCCCGATTTGTCAGAGCTGCTGCATAAAGTGCTGACCGTCTGTGCGTGCTTTCGGCGTTCTCACCCTGCTGCTGCTCGCCTGTCAGCGCTGCAGCATAACTTCAGCCTTCCCGCTCACCGCCTCATATGCAACGTGCTTACAAGATGGAACTCCACCTTGCACATGCTGGCCAGACTGTGCGAGCAGCAGCAGGCTATAGTGGAGTTTCAGCTGCAGCACGCACGGGTGAGTCGCTTGGCGGAACAGCACCACTTCACCACCAATGACTGGGCCTCCTGTGTTCCTTGTTGCGCTGTTTCGAGTACTCCACCAACATGGCCAGTGCCGATAACGCCGTTCTCAGCGTTACTATCGCACTTCTATGCCTCCTTGAAAAAACTCTCCTGGCGATGATGGAGGCAGATGTGGCACAGGAGGAGGAGGAAGAGGGGTAATTTCGTAGGGTTTCCGGGCAAGTCATTCCCAAGTGGCTCCAAGGGTGGGTTCCTGCACCTACAAACCCAAGGTACACAATTGTCCAGCCAGGGCGCAGTTCTGGAGGATGAGGAGGTGGAGGATGAGGAGGAGGAGATGGAGGAGGAGGAACAATGTTCACAGCAGGGTGGCACCCAGACCAGCTCATGGCCATCACTGGTGCGTGGATGGGGGGATACAGAGGACACAGACGATACACCTCCCACAGAGGACAGCTTTTCGTTGCCTGGGCAGCCTGGCACACATGAGCGATTACATGCTGCAGTGTCTCCACAACGACCGCCGAGTTGCCCACATTCTAACTTGTGCTGATTACTGGGTGGCCACGCTGCTGGATCCCCGTTACAAGGAAAATGTACCATTCTTAATTCCCTCACTGGAGCGTGATCGTAAGGTGTGTGAGTACAAGCGCATGCGGGTAGACGCGCTGCTGGTGGCATTCCCACCTGACAGCGGGGGCACAGTGGAAACACAAGGCGAAGGCAGAGGAAGAGGTCGCCAACGAAGCTGGGGCACTGCTAGCACCTCAGAAGGCAGGGTTAGCATGGCTGAAATGTTGAAAACCTTTGTCAGCACACCACAACAACCAGCACCACCAGCTGATATGGAACGTCTTAACAGGAGGCAGCATTTCACCAACATGGTGGAGCAGTATGTGTGCACACGCCTACACGTACTGAATGACCGGTCTGCCCCCTTCAACTTCTGGGTCTCCAAATTGGGCACATGGCCTGAGCCTTCCCTTTACGCCTTGGAGGTGCTGGCCTGCCCTGCAGCCAGTGTATTATCTGAACGTGTGTTTAGCACGGCAGGGGGCGTCGTCACAGACAAGTGCAGCCGCCTGTCCACAGCCAATGTGGACAAGTTCACGTTCTTTAAAATGAACCAGGCATGGATCCCACAGGACTTGTCCGTACCTTGTGCAGAATAGACATGTATACCGGCACTAACCAGCTATTATACTGCAGCGCAATTGCTCATTCTTGTATTTTGGATATTTCACACTCTTTAAAGTGTACCCTAATTTAAAAAATAAAATATTAAAACCAAAAACCTGTGTTGGCTACCTCGTCCTCCTCCACCGCCGCTTCCACCTACACCGCTACGTCCATCGCCTCCTCAAACTCCTACTCCATATGGAAATCCACCTCATAAATCTATTTTTTTATTTGTACGTATTTTATTTTATATCATTTCACTACTTTGTCAGTTACATTTTCTGGTGAAATTCAGCAATTTTGGGGTGTATAGTACCACTGCTATACCAAGTAGACAGGTTTAAATAATAAAAAAAATTGTCATTTACATTTTCGTGTGAAATTAACCAATTTTGGGGTTTAAGTACCCCCTAGTAGGCAGGTTAAGAAAAAAAAATGTCACTTTTCCTTTTTCTGGTGAAATTCACAATTTTTGGGTGTGATGTACCACTGCTATACCTAGTAGACAGGTTTTAAAAAAAAAAAAATGTTAGTTACATTTTTTGATGAAATTCACCAATTTTTGGGTGCAATATACCCCTCCTCAATAATTTTTCTGTTACATTTTTGGGTTGACATTATACAATTTTAGATGTGAATAGACACCTGCTATGCATAGGTGACGGGGAATAAAATTTAATAAATTATTCAGTATTTAATGCTTAAACTTTGAAAAGTTGTCACACTTTTATGCTTCAATAATTTCTCCCATATTTCAACTCTATAATCATAAATTTGAAAAAATTAATCCTCCCTTGGATGTGGTCTCTCTTTCTCACGCTCCCTCTCTGGCCTGGAATCCTGATTCTCCGCCACCCGTGATCACCATGGTAGGCGCATAAAATAACATTGAAAGTTGATAGAGCAGATATCAAATTGGATCGTGAACATCACGGGGACGTGCAACATGGTGGGGCACAGTGGCATAGGGATCGCCATAGCAACCATAGCAGTGGCTATGGGGCCCTACGCCACTGGGGGCCCGTCCGGGCCGCCTTCTGTTGATTATTTTTATACACACACTACACACAGGCAGCCAGGCCCGAGCCCAGTGGCGTAACTACCGTCGCCCCGGCAGCGTGTGACTGTTTATTTTCAAGTTAGTTAAATATGATCAATTCTTGTCTCAGTTCAGGGCCCCTTCACAGCAGCAGCAGACCAGGCCCCCTCACTAATGTGATCTAATCTTACTGTCTCCTGATGTGTCTGGGATTCAAACCCACAACCTCCAATGTTTCAGTGGCAAAGCATTTACCCACACAGCCATAAAGGCTGCATTGCAACTGATTGAAAAAATATGAGATGTTTACTGTTATAGCTGGCTAACTGAACATTTATACACATGACAGCTGCCCCAACACACCCAGCACTGCTATATCTCTATATGACAGCTGTCCCAGCACACTCAGCTCTGCTATATCTCTATATATGACAGCTGCCCCAGCAAACCCAGCTCTACTACATCTATACACATGGCAGCTGCCCAAACACACCCAGCCCTGCTACATCTATACACATGACAGCTGCACCAGCACACTCAGCTCTACTATATCTCTATATATGACAGCTGCCCCAGCAAACCCAGCTCTACTACATCTATACACATGACAGCTGCCCAAACACAGCCAGCTCTGCTACATCTATACACATGACAGCTGCCCCAGCACACTCAGCTCTGCTATATCTCTATATATATATATATCTACTGTATAGCAATACTTATATAGATGTAGCAGAGCTGTGTGTGCTGGGGCAACTATCAAGTATAAAGATATAGCAGAGCTGAGTGTGCTGGGACAGCTGTCATATAGAGATATAGCAGTGCTGGGTGTGTTTGGGCAGCTGTCATGTGCATAGATGTAGCAGAGCTGGGGCAGCTGGGGCAGCTGTCATATATAGAGATATAGCAGAGCTGAGTATGCTGGGACAGCTGTCATATAGAGATATAGCAGTGCTGGGTGTGTTAGGGCAGCTGTCATGTGTATAGATGTACACTTAGCCAGCTATAACAGTAGAAGTCTCATATTTTTTCAGTCAGCAGAAAGACAGCTCTTATGGTCTTGTGGTTAGGTGCTTTACCTCTGATACAGAAGGTCGTGGGTTCAAATCCAAAACTTTTCTGAAATACAAGCACTGACTCCATATATGGACATACAGGGTGGGACGCTGGAAGAGACTGCATCGCAGTGCCAAAGGAGTGGGGTTTACACAGGAGGAGGGAGGTGGAAGCGCGCTGGGGGGGGGCCCTTACAAATATTTGCTGTGGGGCCCAGTCATTTCTAGTTACGCCCCTGGTGGGGCAGTAAGTGTGCACACGCCTACACAAACTCACTGACAGGGGTCAGCCCCTGCAACTTCTGGGTCTCCAAATTGGGCACATGGCCTGAGCTTGCCCTTTACCTGCCCTGCAGCCCATGTATTGTCTGAATGTGTGTTTAGCATGACCGGAGGGGGTTATCACAGATTATATTTCGCAATGTTTTGGGGTGTACCCTAATTTTAAAAATAAAATTTAAAACCAAATAGCAGTGTAGGCTACCTCCTCCTCCTCCACTGCCGCTTCCACCTACACCGCCACATCCACCATCTCCTCAACCCCCTACTCCATATGGACCTCGTCCTCCTAGATCAAGATTATTATTTTTTATCTATTTTATGTTATTTAAAGTAATTTCCCTATCCACATTTGTTTGCAGAGCACTTGCCATGCTCTTAACCACATTTTGATAGCATTTGTAGCCCTCTAGCCCTTTTCATTACATTTTTACAGCCATTTTAGTGCTCAAAAGTTCGGATCCCCATTGACTTCAATAAGGTTTGGGTTCGGGGTCAAGTTCGGATCCCGAACTCAAACTTTTTTCCGAAGTTTGGCCAAACCCGTCAAACCCGAACATCCAGGTGTCTGCTCAACTCTATTGAAGAGCTTTATGTGAACATTTAAAAGCTAGCTGCCAACCTTGAAGGTCTACATTTATTCCTATATCATTTGTCCATTGTTTTATGGGATAAGTTTTGCTACATTTATCAGATTTAGTGTAAAGAGTATATATTGGTTTTAATCCCTTCATATCAAATGAGAGGTATATGAAGGTGAAGTTATCTACTTGTAGAGAGGAGGGGGTTAAAGATTGTAAAAAATGTCTAATACGTAGATATTTGTAAAAATCCTTATTGGTTAAATTATATGTGCGTCTAATGTTTTCAAATGTCATTTATCCATTAGCATCATATACGGTATATGCTTGACATGAGATATACCCCATAAAGACCAGTTAGTTAATTCAAGTCCTGGACTAGAGGCTTGAATTATTGACAACGGTAGTTCCTGGAGGTTGGGCACCGTGGAGGAAGCTAAGGCGGTATGGTATTGCAACCAAACATTATATGAGGGTTTTACCAATGGGTTTGTGAGAGGAGGTTTATGAAGGTTCCAGGCTGGGAGTAGTAAAAGATCTCTAATTTTGTAAGGATATACCGAGGAATTTTCAATGTGGACCCAATGTGAATTACAAGTATCGCACCACCACTGTTTTAGGAGAGTTATCAAAGTAGCTATGTGATAACCTTTAGTATTAGGCATCCCAATCCCTCCGGCGAGTTTTGATTTAGTGGTAATGGTAGCGGATAATCTTGGTTTCTTCCCAGCCCATATAAAACGTGACAGTATTCTATTTATTTTAATGAAGAAGGATTCAGGAAGGTGTATGAGCAGTGTCCTGAATAAATTACGAATTTTTGGTAATATAAACATTTTTAAAGTAGCTATTCTGCCCAGCCACGAGACTTCATGTTTAGCATATTCCGCAGAGTCTGACTGAATGGTTGCAAGAAGCGGGATGTAGTTTTTAGTAAATAGGGAAGAGAAGTGGTATGACAATTCTATTCCCAAGTATTTTAGACTAGCTACCTTCCAGTCAAACTGGTATTGGGACTTCAAGGATGTTGATTGCTGAGGGGGAAGGTTCAGAGGGAGAGCTTGTGTTTTAGAGTTATTTAAATGGTAATATGACAGGTGACCGTATGTGTTGATGTTTTCCATAACTGCCAGTAAAGATATTTCTGGCTTGGTGAGGGAGAGGATGATATCATCCGCATATACTGTAGATAGATAACATGATCTCTACCTTTTAATACCCAACCCAGAAATTCTATCATCTAGTCAGAGGGCTTGAGCCAATGGCTCCATGGATAAGATATAAATTAGAGGGGAGAGAGGGCACCCCTGCCGTGCTCCATTTGTAATATTAAATTCCTTTAGATAAGGCACCATTAGATAACACTTTCGCTGAGGGGTTGGAGTATAAAGATGACACTGCCAGCGATATACTACCAGTAAAACCCATATGTTCTAATACAGAGAAAGCATACGACCAGCGTAATCTATTAAAAGCCTTCTCGGCATCCAAGGCGAGGATCAAGGCAGGCGTGCTGTCCCTTTCAATATGATGGAAGATATTTAATAGTCTTCTGGTGTTGTCAGAGGTCTGACGGCCTGAGACAAAACCCGACTGATCTTGGTTCGCCAGATGTGGGAGAATTAAGGCAATTCTATTAGCTAGGACTTTAGCATATATTTTTAGGTCCTGATTCAGTAGAGAGATCGGTCTAAAATTTTAAGGGGGGTCAGTAGATTTGCCTGGTTTTGGGAGGGTGGTGATGAAGGTTTGTAGATTTTCTTTGGGCAATGAACCACTTAACATGGCTGTTCGGCAGAAATGTAGTAAATAGGGGGACAGACTAGTGTAATAGGTTTTATAATATAAGCTAGTAAAACCGTCAGGGCCAGGGGCTTTGCCAGATGGAAGAAAACGTACGTTTTTTAAAATTTCTTCTGTGGTGATCTCCTTGTTTAATTTATTTAATTGGAAAGAATTTAATCGTGGTAGATGTAAGCGATCCAGATATGTCTGAATGGCTTTTATGTGATCAGGGGTGGATATAATCGAGTCTCCTGTTATATAAGTGAGAATAATAGGTTTTAAAACTGTTAGAGATGTCAAATGGGGAGAAGAGCTTATTTTTAGTGGTCAGGTGAATGAGAAAAGGTATGCTGGAATTTAATTGTCGCTTTTTTAAGTGATATGCTAATAGTTTACCCGTTTTATTGTCTTGGGCGTAATAGTGGGCTTGTTTCTTACGGTGGGCTTTTTCATATGTTGTCAGCATGTGGCAGCGGAGATCTCGTTTAATAGAGATTAGTTGTGAGGCTAGTGTATCAGATGGTGAGGCTATATTTGCTTGTTCTGTATTTCCTAGATTAGTCAGGAGATCCGTTAATGGTTTTTCTCTTTGTTTTTTGAGTATGGAACTGTATTTAATACATAAACCACGAATCACCGCTTTATGACAATTCCATACAGATATTGGGCTTTCTACAGAGGGTGCATTAATTTAGAAAAAATCCTCAATATCAGTATGTAAACGTTTTGAATATTCCTGGTGATATAGTAAGAAAGGGCTAATGCGCCATTGATGGGCTCCATGCGAGGATATCTCATCATCAAGCGTGAGTGTGATCGTCGCATGGTCGGACCATGTTATAGTTTCGATAGTTGAAGCTAATGTGGATCATAAAAATATTCTATCCACCAGGAACATATCCAAACGTGAGTAGGTGTTATGCGCTGCTGATAAATGAGTATAACCCCTCTCTGTCCCGTGATTGATCCTCCAGGTGTCATAAAGGTCTCTTTCCCACGACCATGATGATAAGAAAGTGGATTGGGTTCTAGAGAGTGAGTTAGAATCTAGATTGGTGTCCATTACGGTATTAAAATCGCCACAGAAAATATATGACCCCCATTGTATCTTGCTAGCAACTTTAATTAGCTTAATTAGCCTATTAAGAAGCTTTGATTGTCCAACATTAGGGGCATAAAGAGAGATCAATGTCATGGGAATTTTATTAATGGTGCAGTATAAAATGATGTACCTCCCATTGGGGTCTGCAATAACCTCTTTGCATACAAAGGATATTGTATTTCTAATGGCTATTAGTACACCTCTAGTTTTTGAACTGTAGTGTGAATGATATATATGATGGAAGGCAGGGTGTTTAAGGCGACCCGCATCGCCTAAAAGGAGGTGTGTCTCCTGTGCATATATCACGTCACATTTCAAGGATTGAGCCTGTCTCCAAAAATGTGATCTCTTGTGAGGTATGTTTAAACCGTTAACATTGATATTAGCTATCTGTATGACCATTTTCATAGAAAGTAGAGATACTAAAAAAAAAAAAATATTTGTAAGAGCATGGGGAAGGCGAAAGTGTGCTCTTCCCAGTGAGTACGCACACCTTCCATAGATAATGGTAAGGCACGTTGAGTGTAATTTGAAAGAAATGGTGTTGGCATATACATAAACAAGGCATTTAATAACAAAATCAAATAAAAACAGTTAGGAGCAAAAAACATATGGCTCTTGAACCAATTGTATAGTGAGGGGTTATAGTCCGCACTCAAGCCAAGTAGGTATGACCAACCAGTAAGGCTACTTTCACACCTGCGTTTAGGTGCGGATCCGTCTGGTATCTGCACAGACACGGGTGGCAGTATTGTTGGTACTAGTTTAGTGTTGATCACGAATATTCAAATTTTTATCGCGAATATAGGTACTTCGAAAATTCGCGAATATTTCGAATATAGTGATATATATTCGTAATTTTGAATATTCGATTTTTTTTTTTAATCAGTACACATGATCCCTCCCTGCTTCTAGCTTGTGGGCCAATGAGAAGGCTGCAGTATATTTGACTTTAGGAGCAGTGTTGTTTGCGAATTTTCGTAATGCAAACTTTTATTGCAAATTTTTCAACTTACAACTATTAGACAAAGAAGATTATAGATAAAGTGTGTAATCTAAAATATAACATTTATTGATAATGCAGATAAAATATTTTCCCAGATAAAGTGTGCATACGACAAACCTTGGGATAGAAAATATATATGGACCCAGGGATCACCTAGGTATCTATCCCAAATGAAATAACAAAAAAATACACTAGAGTAGTGCACGGCGGCACCAGTAACCATTAGTCCTACCGGTACCCCGGAACAGGATACGGATCGTTCTCCGCCGACAAGCCTCCGATTAAGGTTTCTTCAATTCAATGAAAAAGATGAAAAAAATTTAAAGTCAGGCAGTGATGCACATGTGTGCAGGGTCCCTGTTAAGGTCCTATGGCTGACTGACAAATGTATCCCTGATGCTAGATATCGGTAGCAGCCTCACCACAGGGCACTCGTCCTAACAAGGACGATCCCGTCCGGATCCTGTCCCTTACAAGTAATAAACTAAATGTCCCTAAAGGAAAAAAAGAACTCCCTACACGCATGTTTCACTGCCTAAAAAAACAAATTATAGGCAATTCATCAGGGGAGATGAGGGAAGATATACTAGGGATAGGTATAAGATAGACCCTTAATCCCTAGAGACCAGCCTGACTAGATACGCCAGCCAGTCATGGGGGTATAACCAGATAGTGGAAACCTCCTGGGGCGGTCTCTATAGATAAAGAGACTATGGTGCATGCAGTAGTATAATGCAAAAAGAACTGCACATGGGACGCCAACCTTTGTGGCATTCCCACCATATTTAAATAGTAACCTTGCTGCCGCCTCCGCCGCCCACATTGTAGCGAGACCAATGAGCGCACTCGCGCGCTCGCACGTCAGCGCCGCGCATGCGCTCATTGCAGAGACGGGAGCGAGGCCTGGAGCGCACGGAAGTGCCCTGAATGCCGGCTACTTCCTGCGCATGCGCGGCATCGTTTGTTCACACGATGCCGCGACTACCAGCTGAATTGATGGCAGTACTATAGACAGAGGCTGATATCAGTTGTCTATTAATGCTGCAAAGTGGTAGGGCGATCGGAACTCACCCCCACCATTACAGCATTTTGGACCAGAATCGGACCATCAGTAAGATGCGGTATTTGGGCTACTAGCATGATGAGGACTAGGATAAAATCTCTGGACATTGCCAAAAACCAATACAGTGATGTTAGGACTAGTAAATATATTATTGACACATAAGAATAGAAGGAGTCATATTATTAAATATAAAAGAAAAGTCTAAAGATAATTGAATAGTGGAAAACACCACAGACAGGGTCTGTGCCTATACGTAGGTAGGGGCATAGCTGAATCCGTCACAGAAAACAGCTGTAATTTAACTGTTCGTTTAAGCCCGTTGGTGTGACTGTCCGTAGAAGAAAGATCCAGCGAGCTTCACGCTGTAGAAGGATCTTGTCCCAATCGCCTCCACGTTTGGGGGGGGGGCGACTGCTTCAATACCATTAACTTTAATGGCACGCGGATCACCTTGGTGGAAGTCACACACATGACGGGCAACAGCCGTGTCTCGTCGTTTATCTATGTCGAGGAGATGCTCTCCTATCCGCCTACGTAACTCTCGTTTGGTTTTGCCAATATACTCTTTATCACAGATGCACGTATTTTTGTATATTACGCCTACCGTTCTGCAAGAAATGAAATCCCTAATGTCGAATGTACGCCTGAGATTATTACTGTAAAAAGTCTTTCCTGTAGCGATGTTGTTACAGACCACACAGCCGCTGCACCTGAAACTGCCCACAGGCCGTCGGCTGAGCCAGGTATCAGGGGCAGCGGGTGGTAGAAGGTGGCTATGTACCAGCAAATCCTTAAGGCTCTTGCCCCGCCTATATGTCACCTGTGGGTAATCACATAGCACATCACTCACGTCAGGGTCCATCAGAAGAATGGGCCAATGGCGATCAAGGATCTCTCTTGATTTATTTGCAGAGCCATCAAATGTGGTTATAAACCTTATCTTTTTGTCCATTTCCTGCTTTTTTTTGGGGACTAAAAGTGTATCTCTGTGGATGTGGGCTGCTCTCTGAAAAACCTTTCTTAAAACGCAGTCAGGATAACCCCTGGCCAGGAATCTTTGTCTGAGGTCAGCCGCCTGTAGTTTGAATTCTTGTTCCTCCGAACAGTTCCTCCGCAGGCGCAGGTACTGCCCATAGGGGATACCCCGCTTTAGAGGCATCGGATGGCTGCTCTGCCAGTGGAGGACTGAGTTAGTCGCTGTTGTTTTGCGGTAAATGCTTGTTGAGAGCTCCCCCCACATTTCTTGGATATGCAAACATCTAGAAAGGGTAGTGTTTCACTACTAATCTCATACGTAAAACGAAGACCAATAGAGTTATTATTGAGGAATTCCACAAAAAGCTTGAACGTTGTATGGCTAGCATTCCAAATTATGAGGATATCGTCGATGTACCGGGCCCACAGGGAAATGGGCCCGGTCATCGACTCCCCCTCTCCAAAGACGGTAGTAGCCTCCCACCAGCCCAGGAGAAGGTTTGCATAAGACGGCGCACAGGAACATCCCATCGCCGCGCCCCTGAGCTGGTGATAGAGGCGACCGTCAAACATGAAGAAGTTATGTGTTAGTAGAAACCTGAGCAGCTGTAGGACCAGCTCGTTATGAGCTGCAAACTGCTGTCCCTGCATACTCAAGTAATAGCCAACTGCCCTCAAACCCTCCTCGTGTGGTATTGAGGAGTACAAAGCCTCAACATCGACACTGGCAAGGCAAGAGTGGTCATCAATACATACTCCATCCACCCGCTTCAGTAGGTCCATAGTATCGCGGGTGAAGGACGGAAGGGCAGTAACAAAAGGCATCAGTATCTATGGACCTACTGAAGCGGGTGGACGGAGTATGTATTGATGACCACTCTTGCCTTGCCACTTTTGTTTTCACTTTATTTTTTGTCCCACTTTGGGTCTTGAACTTTTGGGGGTCTAATCCTTTACAATGCATTCCAATACTTCTGTATTGGAATGCATTGGCTGTATGAGTAATACAGTGTGTGTTACTCATACAGCTTCCGGCCTGTGAGATCCAGGGAGCTCGATCTCACAGGCTCGTCACCGGAAGGCAGCGCGATGCCTTCCTTAGACATCGTGCTGCCTTCCATGCCATCGGGTCCCCCCTACAGCCGCATGGGGACCCGATGGCACCGCCGCAACCGCAGGTAAAAGCCGCAAACCGCAGGTTTGACCCCCCGGCATTGTGACAGGATGCCCGCTGAATGATTTCAGCGGGCATCCTGTTCCTATTAACCCCCGCCACGCCGCAATGTCTGTTTAAAGTTAGGACGTACCGGTACGTCCTGGGTCCTTAAGGACTCGGGAAACAGGTTGTACCGGTACGCCCTAAGTCCCTAAGGGGTTAATTTATCTAAATCTATATAATGCAAAGTATATGTGGCTGTTATTGGGAAGGTCCACTTAACGACTGACACATGGACAAGTGCTTTTGGCCAGGGACGCTACATTTCCCTGATGGCACACTGGGTGAACGTTGTGGAGGCCGGGAGCGAGTCGTACCCTGGGATTGCACAGGTGCTACCGACGTCAAGGATTGCGGGCCCTACTTCCATCAGGGTTTCCACCACCACCTAGGTTAGTGGCTGCAACCCCCCCTTCTCCTCCTCCGCCTCCTCCACTTCCACTTCTGAAATATCATCTTGCAGCACCAGTCAGACATCAGTCAGTAACTCAAAGCAGTGTAGCACTGCAGTGGGGAAGCGGCAACAGGCCGTGTTTAAACTGATCTGCTTTTGTGACAAACAGCACACCGCGGCAGAGATGTGGCAGGAGATAAGGGACCAGACTGAGCTGTGGCTCTCACCACTCGACCTAGAGCCAGGCATGGTTGTGTCTGATAATGGACGTAATTTAGTGGTGGCTTTGGAGCTCGGCAAGCTCACACACATACCATGCCTAGCCCACGTGTTCAACCTAGTGGTTCAGCAGTTTTTCAAAACCTATCCCAATTTGCCTGAGCTACTGGTGAAGGTGCGCGCGTGTATACCCATTTCCGCAAGTCATCGACAGCTTCTGCCGGTCTGGCAATGCTGCAGCAGCACTTACAATTGCCAGCTCACCGACTGTTGTGCGACCTGAGCACGCGCTGGAACTCCACGTTCCACATGTTGGCCAGGCTTTGTGAGCAGCAGAGGGCAGTAGTGGAATACCAGCTGCAACATGGTTGTTACCTTTCCAGTCAGCTTCCGCTCTTCACAAGCGATGAGTGGGCATTGATGTCTGACCTCTATGAGGTTTTACGCAACTTTGAGGAATCAATACAGATGGTGAGTGGCGATAACGCTATTATCAGCGTAACCTTCTGTGTCTACTCAAATGCTCGCTGCTCACAATGAAGGAGGACGCTTTGCATGTGGAAGAGGTGAAAATGGGGGAAAAAAGTACACAGGGTGCTAGCCAGAACACCCTCAGTTCGTCTTCTCAGTGCGAATTGGATGATGAGGAGGAGGAGCAGGAGACGGTTGCCTCCGCTACAGAGGATAGTACCCATGAAAGTTTTATTCCATCCATTTAGCGTGGATGGGTAGAAGAGGAGGAAGAGGATGAGTAGATTGAAAGTCATCCTCCTGATGAGGACAGCGAAATCTTGTCTGTTGGGACTCTGGCAGACATGGCTGACTTTATGTTTGGCTGCCTTTCCCGTGACCCTCTCGTTGTACGCATTTTGGCCAACACCGATTACTGGTTGTTCACCCTTCTCGAGCTCCGCTACAAAGAGAACTTCTCATCTCTCATTCCTGTGGTGGAGGGGACAAGCAAAATGGTGCACTACCAGAAGGTCCTTGTGGAAAAATTGCTCCAAAAATTTCCAGCTGACAACGCTAGCTGCAGAGTACATAGTTCCTTGGACAACCGAGGAGGGGAGACGAGGGGAACACACAGCAGTTCCAACAGAGGCAGGACAACACTCTCCAAGGCCTGGGACAGTTTTATGACGCCCCGCCAGCACCCTCCACCTGATGCGCAGCCTATTGTCACAAGGAGGGAAACATTTTGGAAGATGGTGAAGGAGTACGTAGCAGACCGTGTCGGCATCCTCAGTGATCCCTCTGTGCCTTACAACTATTGGGTGTCCAAGCTGGACACATGGCACAAAATGGCGCTCTACGCCTTGGAGGTGCTGACCCGCCGCCAGCGTTTTGTCAGAGCATGTGTTTAGTGCTGCTGGGGGGCATAATAACTGATAAGCGCATCTGTCTGTCAACTAAAAATGATGACCGGTTGACTTATAAAAATGAACAAGGCCTGGATTGCCCCTGACTTCTCTACTTCACCAGAGGAAAGCGGTTGAACATAAAGGCACTCTAAATGTGGCTTTTATGGTGTATTGAATACACTGTATTCCCATGCACCCCTTCCACCACTAAAAAGGTATATGGTTCAATCTCCCTTTTCTCGTCCTCCTCCATCATATTAATATGCTTATTAGGCTGCCCTCGCTCCTAATGTTTTAGAGGGTCATCTCAGCAGCAGACCCTCACCCATTATGTTTTTGAGGGTCACCAGGAGGCCCTCACCCATAATGTTTTTTAGGGGTTACCAGCAGGCCCTCGCCCATAATGTTATTGAGGGTCACCAGCATGCCCTCACCCATAATGATTTAGAGCACGGGTGTCAAACACAAGGCCCGCGAGCCGAATCCGGTCCGCCAGACCTCGTCATGTGGCCCGCGTAGCCGCAGCCGGCCGCCAGCCTTCACCTTTTATTATCACTTCCTGCAGGCGGCCCCCGGTCCTCCCAGCTCTTGTATCGGGTGTATCAGCTGTGAGGGAGGAGGTGCTGGGGGCCGGCGTCTGCTTTTATAATGACAGCGGGGCCCGTGTAGTGACTATTCTACTACACGGGCCCCGCTCACTGTATAATCGTATCTCTAATAGTTAATGGTTACCGTATGTATATAATCGCATAAGGAGCGCTGTGTATTACCGGTACTTACAACTACAAGCGCTCGCCGAGAGGAGGGAGGAGGCAGGCTGGGAGGATGGGCGCTGGCAGTGTGAGTCATATGTCACGCGCCTGCGCCGCCCACTTTATGAATGAAGCAGGCGGCGTGGGCGCATGACGTATGACTCACGCTGCCAGCGCCTGTCCTCCCGGCCTGCCTCCTGCCTCCTCCCTCCTCTCGGCGAGCGCTCGTAGTTGTAAGTACCGGTAATACACAGCGCTCCTTATGCGATTATATATATACGGTAACCATTAACTATTAGAGATACGATTATACAGTGAGCGGGGCCCGTGTAGTAGAATAGTCACTGCACGGGCCCCGCTGTCATTATAAAAGCAGATGCCGGCCCCTAGCCCGTGTTTTGAGGGTCATTCACTACAGGGACACATATGGAGGGGATCTGTGGATGACACATAGCATAAGATGCTATATATGTGTCATCCACAGATCCCCCCATAACTGTCATACACAGATCCCCCATAAGAGCCACCCACAGATCCCCCATAAGTGTCACCCACAGAGCCCCCATAAGTGTCACCCACAGAGCCCCCATAAGTGTCACCCACAGAGCCCCCATAAGTGTCACCCACAGAGCCCCCATAACAGTGCCATCCACAGATCCCCCATAACAGTGCCATCCACAGATCCCCCATAACAGTGCCACTCACAGACCACAATTAGTTCAAAACCCACCAAAAGCACACCTTTTGGTTCAAAATATTTTTTTTCTTATTTTCCTCCTCAAAAACCTAGGTGCGTCTTATGGGCCGGTGCGTCTTATAGGGCGAAAAATACGGTAACCCTTACAGTTCTGGAATGTGTTGGATAACACTGACAGCATTATGTCAGTGTTATCCAACACATTCCAGAACTGTAAGGGTTACATAGCATCATAAATCAGTATAATGCTATGTGACCCCAGTCAGCGCTTGCAGGTCAAGCTTTCAGAGCTAGTTATTACTTACATTATTACAAAAAACAGTAATAATTGACTGCAGTGACAATAATTTATGATAATAAAGAGTGGACACATAGTCCTACAGATACAACCGGCCCTTTGAGGGTGACCAAACTGCTGATGCGGCCCCCGATGAATTTGAGTTTGACACCCCTGATGTAGATTAATGTTAATTTCATTAATACTATTTAATGTTTATTGAAAATAAAGGAAAAAATTGTTTTTTTATTCATTTGATAGATTTTTAAATTAAAACTGCAACAGCGAAAGCACACATCATCATGGCAGTCCAACTGTTCAAGAAGACGGCATTTTCTTCAGTATATCAAAAATATATGATTCCTGTCTCCAACGAAGTCATTAATATTCTTTTGTCCTATGTGAAAGCAAAAGTAAGTAGAAATGTTATTGAGTGACTGTTCCAATACTATTCATATGTACATTAGACCTGTCATCTTTAGGCACGTCTGTTTAAAGGGCAAATAGGAGAGCAGAGTAATCTCAGTTTCCAATGTTGCTGAATAGGGAAGGGTTATGGGCAAGGTAATCCTTGCACACATCTCCCACATTTGGATTATTGTACATATACCAAAACAAAAATCACAAAGAAGGCAAAAAAAATCCTGCACAATGTAATAAATAAATATGCTACATTTAAAAAAAGAAAAATAAAGCACTAACACAGTAGACAAACATTATATATGGACTGAGCCCTCACTCTGATATGATAAAATCTGAGACTCTCAGCCAATATATTTTATCAATACATATCTGTGCCCGCCTACCAGCGCAAAGGTGGTCTCAGTCAGGCAAGACCTACTCTCTATCTACCTATCTATGTCATTGGGCATCTTCCCACTGTACTTTTAAATGTTAGGTAAGGAGAGAAATATGTCCCCATGGGACATCATTATATCTGTAAATAAAAATAATTCTGATTATTGACTCACAAACTTCCGCTTCATTTGGAAGGCAAATTGTTGGGAAAGTCTAAATTGTATATGGCTATAATTAATTTGCTCATCTCTAATAACCCTTCAACATCACGCAGTCATGTCACAGGGGGGAGATTGGTTGACAATAGTGTGAATGACTTCCTAAAAGAAGTACAATATACTGTATATGGCAGAGGTTGATAAAGGGTTATTAGACTTATTTTCTATTTTTTGTTTTTGTTAATGTTTTGCAAAAATGTATTTTGTCTATAATATTTTATGGGTATGTATATAATAATTTATTTTTCTCAGTGGAGTATCACCACCCAAATCTCAACTGGAACCTCCAGGTAGTGGGGTGTAATACATTGGATTCAAGGATAGTATGGGGTGTAATACATTGTATTCAAGGATAGTATGAATTAAAGATGTCAAACACAATAGCTAAGTCAACAATAATGCAATTTTACTTAATAATATGTAAAATAAGCAGCATAAGATAACAACATAAAATACGAAGAATCAGTAATCACATTGTTGTTCTGGAGAAGTTCAAAAAGAGTTCTTTGATCTCAAAATGTCTGTTCCAATCTCCCCATCCAGTTTTTTTTCAACACCCCCTACAGGTCCCCATGTTTTACTATGTATCACAACCAGTTCTCAAACATGACTACCCTGTCTTGCTTAGTATGCAAGTAAATATTAGTCTTAGAGCTCATGCACATGACCATTGTGCGGCCGTTCCGTGCATTGGGGACCGCAATTTGCAGTCCCCAATGCACGGGCAACATCCGTCCGGCGCCCGGGATGGATCGAGATTCGAGACCCATTCAACTTGAATGGGTCCGTGATCTGTCCGAACCGCAAAAAAAATAGAACATGTTCTATTTTTTTGCGGTACGGTGGCAAGTACAGAAACACCACGGAAGTATTCCATAGTGCTTCCATAGGACTCCGTGCCTACATTCCGCACCGCAGCTCCCATATTGCGGACCCGCTGTTTGCGTGCCGCATTACGGCCACAGCCGGGCAACGGCCGGCCGTGTGCATGAGGACCATAAGAGCAAGCATGAGAGACAGGGATGTTTGCCAAGAAGCGTACACCATGAAAGTCAGCACACACATCCTGGTTTCTGTTTGAAAATAATTGGACATTAATTACAGTCTTGTAAACCTTAAACTCATTTTTACTTACATTGAAGAATCTACTCCCAACAGGAATAATTTGCTACATGATCACATGCTAGAATACCTGTCTGGCTCTTTCTATTTCTGCCTACACTATCTAAGGCCTCTTTCACACTTGCGTTGTTAGGATCCGGCGTGCACATCCATTGCCGGAAGTGCCTGCCGGATCCGTAACACCACAAGTGAACTGAAAGCATTTGAAGACTGATCAGTCTTCAAAATGCGTTCAGTGTTACTATGGCAGCCAGGACGCTATTAAAGTCCTGGTTGCCATAGTAGTAGTGGGGAGCGGGGGAGCAGTATACTTACCGTCTGTGCGGCTCCCGGGGCGCTCCAGAATGACGTCAGAGCGCCCCATGCGCATGGATGACGTGATCCATGCGATCACGTCATCCATGCGCGTGGGGCGCCCTGACGTCACTCTGAAGCGCCCCGGGAGCCGCACGGACGGTAAGTATACTGCTCCCCCGCTCCCCACTACACTTTACCATGGCAAACAGGACTTTAGCGTCCTGGCAGCCATGGTAACCATTCAGAAAAAGCTAAACGTCGGATCCGGTAATGCGCCGAAACGGCGTTTAGCTTAAGGCCGGATCCGGATTAATGCCTTTCAATGGGCATTAATTCCGGATCCGGCCTTGCGGCAAGTGTTCAGGATTTTTGGCCGGAGCAAAAAGTGCAGCATGCTGCAGTATTTTCTCAGGCCAAAAAACCTTCCGGTCCTGAACTGAAGACATCCTGATGCATCCTGAACGGATTTCTCTCCATTCAGAATGCATTGGCATAATCCTGATCAGGATTTTTCCGGCATAGAGCCCCGATGATGGAACTCTATGCCGGAAATGAAATACGCAAGTGTGAAAGAGCCCTAAGGCCACTTTCAGACTGTAGTAATTTGTCAGCATTTTGCATCAGTATTTGTCAGCAAAACTAGGAGTGGGATCAAAACATGAAAAAAGTACAAATTAGAGATTAGGGAACTTCTTGAAGTTTGTTTTGTGTCTGATTTGTCAAATCGTTTGATTTGATTTGTGTCAGAATTACCCGGCCTGTGGTATACAACAGTCTCCTCTGAGTCTTCTCTCTTCTATTTCTTTTATTTATTTATTTTTTCACACTTTTGCTCCCCCTTCCTTTATTCTCTTAAATGCAGTGACAGCAATAGCAAATAATGTCAGATTGAGACTGACATATACAGCTATGGGTAAATGCATGGTTGATGCAGTGGCATACTGCCAATATGGGCAGACCACGCCGTTGCTATGGGCCTGCGGCACAGGGGAACCCGAAGCGCATGGAAGGCCCCGCCCCCATGTCTATTCTGCACAGACAGTTTATTCATAGTTAAGGCATTGAGGCTGGCCGTGGCCCGCCCACTTGTGGTTTCCCTCGGGCCATGCCCCCCCTTGGGTTCACACGACCGCTCCCTGTCTGACCTCTCCAAAGATCCTTCTGCTGATTGGCCAGTGTATCGCTGGCAGGCATTAGAATCAGGCACCGCTCAAGCACACACAAAGGGGTGCACCCGGAGTAGCATTCTTTGCACTCCCGTCTGCCTCAAGTCATCAGCTCTGCTTTTCCTGTGGCACTTTCATATAGCAGAACTTCATGTTGCTGCTGCTGCACAGTCACCAGCATTTCTGCAGTTCTCACACCTTTACACACTTCACTCTCTCCAATCTCTCTCTGCACACGCGCGGTGTTCCATTTTCATGGTGATGAGTATTTCCGGATAAACAAGGCAGCATGGAGGAGCCCAGGGATGACGATTACACAGTGTTCGCCGGGTCCTCAGAGCAGGACGTGATGTGAAGTAAGATTTTCTGGAACTCGGTCACCCTGAAGCCACCGCTGGAGTGCGTGGACGTGGAGCAGAGGCTGAGAGCTTCCGGGGAGGCCAAGCCACATGAATAACAGCATGTTCACACCTGGCATTTCTGTCCACTCTGATTACGATTGATAAGATCAGCCAGGAGGAGGCTTTACTGCTCCCAGCCTGGAAGTAGTGTCTGGTGTGAAAGTGATGCTCTGTCCTCCATAGTATGATGGTAGTCCTCTGTAAATCCTCATGTACAGCACAGTTACCCCCATAGTGGTCCTCTGTAAATCCTCCTGCATGGCACAGTTACCCCTATAGTGGTTCTCTATAAATCCTCATGTACAGCACAGTTACCCCCATAGTGGTCCTCAGTAAATCCTCATGTGTGGCACAGTTACCCCCATAGTGGTCCTCAGTAAATCCTCATGTGTGGCATAGTTACCCCCATAGTGGTCCTCTGTAAATCCTCATGTGTGGCACAGTTACCCCTATAGTGGTTCTCTATAAATCCTCATGTACAGCACAATTACCCCCATAGTGGTCCTCAGTAAATCTTCATGTGTGGCACAGTTACCCCCATAGGGGTCCTCTATAAAGCTTTATGTACCACACAGTTACCCCCATAGAGGTCCTCTATAAAGATGTGGGGGATGGGCTATGTCAGGCTTTAACACAGTGGACACAGGCAGGAGGAACGATGTATATGCGGGCTCCTGCCCTGCAATCGTTCAGCTGTGCATATGTACATATGGCGGCCTGTGTCCACTGTCCTGTGCCCACTCTGCTAAAGCCTGACATAGCCCATCTATGCCCGGCTTTACCAAAGCAGACAGGCAGGAGCAGTGATGTGTGCTGTACATTGCTCACTGCAGCCCCAGTGAGATCCTTACTCCCATACACCACTGTAATATCAGCGGTGTATGAGAGTACGGATAATAAAAGTTGGTTAATAAAAGAGTTGGTTAATAAAAAAAATAAAAAGATTTATCCCTAACGGTTTCAGTAGGTCATGTATACATTTCTTTATTGGCAAATGGGCGTTTGGCAGGGGAGGAGCCAGGACGGGAGGTGGGATGGGCAAGGGGTGGGTAGTGGGCAGGGTTAGGGGCCCAATTCAGATTTTTGCTATGGGACCCAGTAATTTCTATGTACGCCCCTGGTTGATAGTGTTCACAAAAACAGGCAGATTTAACATGCCTTCATTCCAGAATTCTGGCTTCAAAAAGTCACAAAATTGGGTTTTTCCAACCTTTTGCACTTGCTTGCTTGCATTCTTACACCCCCAATTCCAGTTTTGGAACATGAGAGGAAAAATTAGTGTGGTTAGCTCACTTAGATCACTCCAAATTTATCAATGAGACTTTTTCAATAAGTCACAAAAATTTGCATCCATAGGAGGGTAGAGATGTCGCGAACATAAAATTTTCCGTTCGCGAACGGCGAACGCAAATTTTTACAAATGTTCACAAACGGGTGGACCGGGGCGAACCGCCATTAACTTCAATAGGCAGGCGAATTTTAAAACCCACAGGGACTCTTTCTAGCCACAGTAGTGATGGAAAAGTTGTTTCAAGGAGACTAACACCTGGACTGTGGCATGCCGGAGGGGGATCCATGGCAAAACTCCCATGGAAAATTACATAGTTGACGCAGAGTTGGGTTTTAATCCATAAAGGGCATAAATTACCTAACAATCCTACATTTTTTTGAACAACGTGGTTTAAAACATCCAGTGTGTGTATACGATCAGGTATGTTGTTGTATCGATCAGGTAGTGTAAGGGTTACGCCCGCTTCACAGACATTGACAGACCAAACTCCCCTTTTAATGCACCGCAAACAACCGCAAACAGTCCATTTGCCCAACCGCAAACTCCCCATTTGCACAAGGTTGGATACCAAGCTAGCCATGTCCCGTTGATGTCATTGAAGGTTTCTTCCTCCACCCAGCCACGTACAACACCAAGGGTCCCCGAAAGGTGAATTGAATAGATTTTTCGAACAGGGAGATAGTTAAAAAAAACGCTGGCTCCCTCCCCTTTGTTTGAAACCAGGGTCATTGCGTCTGCGCCGTGCAATTTACTGTCACACCCGATATGAGTGGTATTTTCTGTAGTTCTCTTCTCATCAGTATAATCCTTGTTACGTCCCCAATCTGGGGTCCATTTATTGAATTGATTCTTCGAACGGGGACATGGTTAAAAAAACGCTGGCTCCCTCCCCTTTGTTTTAATCCACGGTCACTGCGTCTGCGCCGTGCAATTTACTGTCACACCCGATATGAGTGGTAGTTTCTGTAGTTCTCTTCTCATCAGTTTAATCCCTGTTACGTCCCATATCAGGGACTGCCTTTTGTGAAAAAAAATTTAGGCCGGGTACCTTCGACTGCCTTCACAGTGACAGACCAAACTCTGATACACCAAACTGAATTGATTTTAGGAACCGGGAGATGGAAAAAGCAGCTTGGTCGATCCTCTTACTCCCAAGTTGGGGCACTGAGCGTGCACGGAGCAATGTGCTGTGACACCCTGACCCTATATGAGTGGTGTCTTAACTAGTACTATTCCTATCAGTTTAATCCCTGTTACGTCCCCTATCCGGGGACATGTGCCGAATTGATTAACCATTGTCGAATTAACAAACCATTACGACATCCTGAAATAATTTAGTTCTGAGCTCTGTACTTGCTTTGTATTGGAATTGATGGGTATTTTTTAAATTGTCTGCATTATTTCTAATAAACTATTAAGAGACTTTATTATGATTTTTTTATTTTATGTATTAAAAACCCACCCATACAACTTAAAAAAAAAAGAAAGAAAATTAATGTTTTTTTCTATGAAAAATTATCCAGTCTATTGCTTTTAGTCTGATCATAATGAAGCAACGGCCTTATCATCTGGGGTGTGGCAACATTGCCAACACACTCATAGAGGTGATGATCGCTTCATTGTGATACGCAAGCCCCTTCACCACAACAAGGTAACGATCACGAAGGGGAATTGACACATGTATGTGCCTTTTTTTTTGTTTTGTTTTTGCAGCCATAGTGCAGCACCAGAGGACAGAAAAATTAGGCATGTACACATGCCGGAAAAATTGGTGTTTTACATGCAGAAAGGTGACTAAAACATTGCGGCTTGAACCCTAGTTGGTGGCGGAGAATTCACGAAAGTCATCCGGTATGCAAGCATTAAATACAGCAGCGTGGGGACCATTTTGAGGCCAAGGCATGTAATCAGGCCTTTTGTTAGTCAAACGTATCCCCCACTGTCAGTCCCTTCGGGATCCATGCCTCATTCATCTTAATGAAGGTGAGGTAATCAACACTTTTTTGACCGAGGCGACTTCTTTTGTCAGTGACAATGCCTCCTGCTGCACTGAAGATCCTTTCTGACAGGACACTTGAAGCGGGGCAGGCCAGAAGTTGTATCGCAAACTGGGATAGCTCAGGCCACAGGTCAAGCCTGCACACCCAGTAGTCAAGGGGTTCATCGCTCCTCAGAGTGTCGATATCTGCAGTTAAGGCGAGGTAGTCTGCCACCTGTCGGTCGAGTCATTCTCTAAGGCTGGATCCCGAAGGGCTGTGGCGATGCGTAGGACTGAAAAAGCTCCGCATGTCCTCCATCAACAACACATCTGTAAGGTGTCCTGTCCTTGCCGCCGTGGTCGTTGTAGGAGGAGGATTACTTTAACCTCTTCCCCATTTAGATTCCCGTTGTGCTGTGACATCCCCCTTATAAGCTGTGTAAAGCATATTTTTTAGTTTGGTTTTGAACTGCTGCATCCTTTCTGACTTTCGGTAATTTGGTAACATTTCTGCCACTTTCTGCTTATACCGGGGGTCTAGTAGCGTGGCCACCCAGTACAGGTCGTTCTCCTTCATCCTTTTTATACGAGGGTCCCTCAACAGACATGAGAGCATGAAAGACCCCATTTGCACAAGGTTGGATGCCGAGCTACTCATTTCCCGTTCCTCGTCCTCACTGATGTCATTGACGGTCTGTTCTTTCCCCCAGCCACGTACAACACCACGGGTCCCAGATAGGTGACAACAACGAGCACCCTGGGATGCCTGCTGTGGTTGGTCTTCCTCCTCCTCAAAGCCACATTCCTCCTCTGACTCCTCTTCCTCATACTCATCTTGCAGCATTGCCGCAGGTCCGGCAAGCGATGATGACAAGGGTGTTTCTGGTGGTGATGGTGACCACAACTCTTCCTCTTCACGCTCATCTACAGCCTGATCCAGCACTCTTCCCAGGGCACGCTCCAGGATGAAAACAAATGGAATGAGGTCGCTGATGGTGCCTTCGGTGCGACTGACTAGGTTTTTCACCTCCTCAAAAGGACGCCTGAGCCTACAGGCATTGCGCATGAGCATCCAGTAACGTGGCAAAAAAATTCCCAGCTCTGCAGAGGCTGTCCTAGCACCCCGGTCATACAAATACTCGTTGACGGCTTTTTCTTGTTGGAGCAGGCGGTCGAACATTAGGAGTGTTGAATTCCAACGTGTCGGGCTGTTGCAAATCAAGCGCCTCACTGGCATGTTGTTTCGGCGCTGAATGTCTGAAAAGTGCGCCATGGCCGTGTAGGAACGCCTGAAATGGCCACACACCTTCCTGGCCTGCTTGAGGACGTCCTGTAAGCCTGGGTACTTAGACACAAAGCGTTGTACGATGAGATTCAACACATGTGCCATGCATGGCACATGTGACAACTTGCCCAAATTCAATGCCGCCAACAAATTGCTTCCATTGTCACACACCACTTTGCCGATCTCCAGTTGGTGCGGGGTCAGCCACTGATCAACCTGTGCGTTCAGGGTGGACAGGAGTGCTGGTCCGGTGTGACTCTCTGCTTTCAGGCAAGTCAACCCCAAGACAGCGTGACACTGTCGTATCCGGAATGTGGAATAGCCCCTGGGGAGCTGGGGGGGATTCAGTTGATGTGCAGCCAGACGCCGTAGCAGAAGAGGACTCAGCCGAGGAGGTTATAGAAGAGGATGGAGTAGAGGAGGTGCCTGCAAGTCGTGGCGGTGTCACCAACTCCGCTGCAGAGCCACGCATTCCATGCTTGGCAGCCGTCAGCAGGTTGACCCAATGCGCAGTGTAGGTGATATACCTGCCCTGACCGTGCTTTGCAGACCAGGTATCAGTGGTCAGATAGACCCTTGCCCCAACACTGTATGCCAGAGATGCCATGACTTCCTGTTCAATCACTGAGTAGAGGTTTGGGATTGCCTTTTTTGAAAAAAAAATTTGTCCGGGTACCTTCCACTGCGGTGTCCCAATAGCGACAAATTTTTTGAAGGCCTCAGACTCCACCAGCTTGTATGGTAAAAGTTGGCGGGCTAAGAGTTCCGTCAAGCCAGCTGTCAGATGCCGGGCAAGGGGGTGACTCTGTGACATTGGCTTCTTACGCTCAAACATTTCCTTTACAGACACCTGACTGTGGGCAGATGAGATGGAACTGGTGAAGGTGAGAGGTGGAGTGGCGGGTGGTTGAGAGGGGGCAAGGAGGACAGCAGTGGTTGACGTGGCTGAAGATGCTGGACCAGGAGGAGGATGGTGGCTTTGAGTTTGTGTGCTGCTTGTACTCATGTGTTGATCCCATTGGCGTTTGTGATGTGAGATCATGTGCCTTCGCAAAGCAGTTGTACCTAGATAGGTGTTGGACTTCCCACGACTCAGTTTCTTTTGGCACAGGTTGCAAATGGCATTGCTGTTATCAGAGGCAGACACACAAAAAAAATGCCACACTGCTGAGCTTTGCAATGATGGCATTCTGGTGGTGGCAACAGCATGCGTTGATTGGCGTGCTGTCTGGCTGACCCCGGGTGCTGATACATGCTGTCTGACTGTGCCACTAGCTCTTCGCGACGACCTCCCCCTGCTTCCAACTCGTCTCCTCCTTCTCTCTGTCTCCCCTTCAGAACTTTCCCCCTCTTCTTCTTCTCTTCGAGCAGGCACCCACGTGGCATCCACGGACACATCGTCATCATCAACCGCTTCACTTGTATCTGACACCTCAGCAAAGGAAGCAGCAGCGGGTACAACATCATTATCATCATCACACTGTACGTCCATGTGTGTAATGCTGCCTGACTGAGACATATCCCTGTTATCTATATCCTCTGGCAATAATGGTTGCGCATCACTAATTTCATCCAACTGATGTGTAAATAACTCATCTGAGGGATCAAGTGAAGCGGCTGTGGTGATGGTGGCGGCGGGCGGGAGAGTGGTAACTTGAGAGCAGGTGACTAGAGTTGAGCGAACACCTGGATGTTCGGGTTCGAGAAGTTCGGCCGAACATCCCGGAAATGTTCGGGTTCGGGATCCGAACCCGATCCGAACTTCGTCCCGAACCCGAACCCCATTGAAGTCAATGGGGACCCGAACTTTTCGGCACTAAAACGGCTGTAAAACAGCCCAGGAAAGGGCTAGAGGGCTGCAAAAGGCAGCAACATGTAGGTAAATCCCCTGCAAACAAATGTGGATAGGGAAATGAATTAAAATAAAAATTAAATAAATAAAAATTAACCAAAATCAATTGGAGAGAGGTTCCATAGCAGAGAATCTGGCTTCCCGTCACCCACCACTGGAACAGTCCATTCTCAGATATTTAGGCCCCGGCACCCAGGCAGAGGAGAGAGGTCCCGTAACAGACAATCTGGCTTCATGTCAGCAGAGAATCAGTCTTCATGTCATAGCAGAGAATCAGGCTTCACGTCAGCCACCACTGCAACAGTCCATTGTCATAAATTTAGGCCCAGCACCCAGGCAGAGGAGAGAGGTCCCGTAACAGAGGATCTGGCTTCATGTCAGCAGAGAATCAGTCTGCATGTCATAGCAGAGAATCAGGCTTCACGTCAGCCACCACTGCAACAGTCCATTGGCATATATTTAGGCCTAGCACCCAGGCAGAGGAGAGAGGTCCCGTAACAGACAATCTGGCTTCATGTCAGCAGAGAATCAGTCTGCATGTCATAGCAGAGAATCAGGCTTCACGTCAGCCACCACTGCAACAATCCATTGGCATATATTTAGGCCTAGCACACAGGCAGAGGAGAGAGGTCCCGTAACAGACAATCTGGCTTCATGTCAGCAGAGAATTAGTCTGCATGTCATAGCAGAGAATGAGGCTTCACGTCAGCCACCACTGCAACAGTCCATTGGCATATATTTAGGCCTAGCACACAGGCAGAGGAGAGAGGTCCCGTAACAGACAATCTGGCTTCATGTCAGCAGAGAATCAGTCTGCATGTCATAGCAGAGAATCAGGCTTCACGTCAGCCACCACTGCAACAGTCCATTGTCATAAATTTAGGCCCAGCACCCAGGCAGAGGAGAGAGGTCCCGTAACAGACAATCTGGCTTCATGTCAGCAGAGAATTAGTCTGCATGTCATAGCAGAGAATGAGGCTTCACGTCAGCCACCACTGCAACAGTCCATTGGCATATATTTAGGCCTAGCACACAGGCAGAGGAGAGAGGTCCCGTAACAGACAATCTGGCTTCATGTCAGCAGAGAATCAGTCTGCATGTCATAGCAGAGAATGAGGCTTCACGTCACCCACCACTGCAACAGTCCATTGGCATATATTTAGGCCTAGCACACAGGCAGAGCAGAGAGGTCCCGTAACAGACAATCTGGCTTCATGTCAGCAGAGAATCAGTCTGCATGTCATAGCAGAGAATGAGGCTTCACGTCACCCACCACTGCAACAGTCCATTTTCATAAATTTAGGCCCAGCACCCAGGCAGAGGAGAGAGGTCCCGTAACAGAGAATCTGGCTTCATGTCAGCAGAGAATCAGTCTGCATGTCATAGCAGAGAATCAGGCTTCACGTCAGCCACCACTGCAACAGTCCATTGTCATAAATTTAGGCCCAGCACCCAGGCAGAGGAGAGAGGTCCCGTAACAGACAATCTGGCTTCATGTCAGCAGAGAATTAGTCTGCATGTCATAGCAGAGAATGAGGCTTCACGTCAGCCACCACTGCAACAGTCCATTAGCATATATTTAGGCCTAGCACCCAGGCAGAGGAGAGAGGTCCCGTAACAGAGGATCTGGCTTCATGTCAGCAGAGAATCAGTCTGCATGTCATAGCAGAGAATCAGGCTTCACGTCAGCCACCACTGCAACAGTCCATTGTCATAAATTTAGGCCCAGCACCCAGGCAGAGGAGAGAGGTCCCGTAACAGACAATCTGGCTTCATGTCAGCAGAGAATTAGTCTGCATGTCATAGCAGAGAATGAGGCTTCACGTCAGCCACCACTGCAACAGTCCATTGGCATATATTTAGGCCTAGCACACAGGCAGAGGAGAGGTTCATTCAACTTTGGGTAGCCTCGCAATATAATGGTAAAATGAAAATAAAAATAGGATTGAATGAGGAAGTGCCCTGGAGTCCAATAATATATGGTTATGGGGAGGTAGTTAATGTCTAATCTGGACAAGGGACGGACAGGTCCTGTGGGATCCATGCCTGGTTCATTTTTATGAACGTCAGCTTGTCCACATTGGCTGTAGACAGGCGGCTGCGTTTGTCTGTAATGACGCCCCCTGCCGTGCTGAATACACGTTCAGACAAAACGCTGGCTGCCGGGCAGGCCAGCACCTCCAAGGCATAAAAGGCTAGCTCTGGCCACGTGGACAATTTAGAGACCCAGAAGTTGAATGGGGCCGAACCATCAGTCAGTACGTGGAGGGGTGTGCACACGTACTGTTCCACCATGTTAGTGAAATGTTGCCTCCTGCTAACACGTTGCGTATCAGGTGGTGGTGCAGTTAGCTGTGGCGTGTTGACAAAAGTTTTCCACATCTCTGCCATGCTAACCCTGCCCTCAGAGGAGCTGGCCGTGACACAGCTGCCTTGGCGACCTCTTGCTCCTCCTCTGCCTTGGCCTTGGGCTTCCACTTGTTCCCCTGTGACATTTGGGAATGCTCTTAGTAGCGCGTCTACCAACGTGCGCTTGTACTTGCGCATCTTCCTATCACGCTCCAGTGCAGGAAGTAAGGTGGGCACATTGTCTTTGTAGCGTGGATCCAGCAGGGTGGCAACCCAGTAGTCCGCACAGGTTAAAATGTGGGCAACTCTGCTGTCGTTGCGCAGGCACTGCAGCATGTAGTCGCTCATGTGTGCCAGGCTGCCCAGGGGTAAGGACAAGCTGTCCTCTGTGGGAGGCGTATCGTCATCGTCCTGCCTTTCCCCCCAGCCACGCACCAGTGATGGACCCGAGCTGCGTTGGGTGCCACCCCGCTGTGACCATGCTTCATCCTCATCCTCCTCCACCTCCTCCTCATCCTCGTCCTCCTCGTCCTCCAGTAGTGGGCCCTGGCTGGCCACATTTGTACCTGGCCTCTGCTGTTGCCAAAAACCTCCCTCTGAGTCACTTCGAAGAGACTGGCCTGAAAGTGCTAAAAATGACCCCTCTTCCTCCTCCTCCTCCTCCTCCTCCTGGGCCACCTCCTCTTCCATCATCGCCCTAAGTGTTTTCTCAAGGAGACATAGAAGTGGTATTGTAACGCTGATAACGGTGTCATCGCCACTGGCCATGTTGGTGGAGTACTCGAAACAGCGCAACAGGGCACACAGGTCTCGCATGGAGGCCCAGTCATTGGTGGTGAAGTGGTGCTGTTCTGTAGTGCGACTGACCCGTGCGTGCTGCAGCTGAAACTCCACTATGGCCTGCTGCTGCTCGCACAGTCTGTCCAGCATGTGCAAGGTGGAGTTCCACCTGGTGGGCACGTCGCATATGAGGCGGTGAGCGGGAAGGCCGAAGTTACGCTGTAGCGCAGACAGGCGAGCAGCAGCAGGATGTGAACGCCGGAAGCGCGAACAGACGGCCCGCACTTTATGCAGCAGCTCTGACATGTCGGGGTAGTTGTGAATGAACTTCTGCACCACCAAATTCAGCACATGCGCCAAGCAAGGGATGTGCGTCAAATTGGCTAGTCCCAGAGCTGCAACGAGATTTCGCCCATTATCACACACCACCAGGCTGGGCTTGAGGCTCACCGGCAGCAACCACTCGTCGGTCTGTTGTTCAATACCCCGCCACAACTCCTGTGCGGTGTGGGGCCTGTCCCCCAAACATATGAGTTTCAGA
Organism: Bufo gargarizans; assembly: GCF_014858855.1. Classification (NCBI taxonomy): domain Eukaryota; kingdom Metazoa; phylum Chordata; class Amphibia; order Anura; family Bufonidae; genus Bufo; species Bufo gargarizans. Next base: position 53,692,168 of record NC_058087.1, on the reverse strand, counting down.
ATGGCCTGCTGACGTTTACCCCGGGCTGTGCTGAAGTTGGTGGTGAAGGTGTGTGGCTGACTGGATGAGCAGGTGGAAGAAGAGGAGGAGGAAGCCGAGAAGGAGGAGGTGGCAACAGGAGGCAAAGAATGTTGCCCTGCGATCCTTGGCGGCGGAAGGACGTGCGCCAAACAGCTCTCCGCCTGGGGCCCAGCTGCCACTACATTTACCCAGTGTGCAGTTAGGGAGATATAGCGTCCCTGGCCGTGCTTACTGGTCCACGTATCTGTAGTTAGGTGGACCTTGCTACAGATGGCGTTGCGCAGTGCACACTTGATTTTATCGGATACTTGGTTGTGCAGGGAAGGCACGGCTCTCTTGGAGAAGTAGTGCCGGCTGGGAACAACATACTGTGGGACAGCAAGCGACATGAGCTGTTTAAAGCTGTCTGTGTCCGCCAGCCTAAATGACAGCATTTCATAGGCCAGTAGTTTAGAAATGCTGGCATTCAGGGCCAGGGATCGAGGGTGGCTAGGTGGGAATTTACGCTTTCTATCAAATGTTTGTGAGATGGAGAGCTGAACGCTGGCGTGTGACATGGTTGAGACGCTTGGTGACGGAGGTGGTGGTGGTGGTGTTGGTGGTACATCCCCTGTTTGCTGGGCGGCAGGTGCCAACGTTCCTCCAGAGGCGGAGGAAGAGGCCGAGGCGGCAGCAGCAGAATAGGCCGAGGCGGCAGCAGCAGAAGAGGTAGCAGGGGGAGCCTGAGTGACTTCCTTGGTTTTAAGGTGTTTACTCCACTGCAGTTCATGCTTTGCATGCAGGTGCCTGGTCATGCAGGTTGTGCTCAGGTTCAGAACGTTAATGCCTCGCTTCAGGCTCTGATGGCACAGCGTGCAAACCACTCGGGTCTTGTCGTCAGCACATTGTTTGAAGAAGTGCCATGCCAGGGAACTCCTTGAAGCTGCCTTTGGGGTGCTCGGTCCCAGATGGCGGCGGTCAGTAGCAGGCGGAGTCTCTTGGCGGCGGGTGTTCTGCTTTTGCCCACTGCTCCCTCTTTTGCTACGCTGTTGGCTCGGTCTCACCACTGCCTCTTCCTCCGAACTGTGAAAGTCAGTGGCACGACCTTCATTCCATGTGGGGTCTAGGACCTCATCGTCCCCTGCATCGTCTTCCACCCAGTCTTGATCCCTGACCTCCTGTTCAGTCTGCACACTGCAGAAAGACGCAGCAGTTGGCACCTGTGTTTCGTCATCATCAGAGACATGCTGAGGTGGTATTCCCATGTCCTCATCATCAGGAAACATAAGTGGTTGTGCGTCAGTGCATTCTATGTCTTTCACCGCTGGGGAAGGGCTAGGTGGATGCCCTTGGGAAACCCTGCCAGCGGAGTCTTCAAACAGCATAAGAGACTGCTGCATAACTTGAGGCTGAGACAGTTTCCCTGGTATGCATGGGGGTGATGTGACAGACTGATGGGGTTGGTTTTCAGGCGCCATCTGTGCGCTTTCTGCAGAAGACTGGGTGGGAGATAATGTGAACGTGCTGGATCCACTGTCGGCCACCCAATTGACTAATGCCTGTACCTGCTCAGGCCTTACCATCCTTAGAACGGCATTGGGCCCCACCATATATCGCTGTAAATTCTGGCGGCTACTGGGACCTGAGGTAGTTGGTACACTAGGACGTGTGGATGTGGCAGAACGGCCACGTCCTCTCCCAGCACCAGAGGGTCCACTAACACCACCACGACCATGTCCACGTCCGCGTCCCTTACTAGATGTTTTTCTCATTGTTATGGTTCACCACAACAACAAATATATTATTTGGCCCAATGTATTGTATTCAAATTCAGCGGAATATAAATTTGAGGCCTAGTATTTAGGCGCTGGGTGACCGGTATGGATTTAGTGACAGAATTAGACTTGGAAATGCACAGAAGCGTGTGTGTGAAGTTATTCTGAATGACCCTATGTGCACCTTGAATATTATATACCCTTTTAGGGATAGATTTCAAATAGCTCTGATATAGCAGGAACCACTAAATTATGAAATTGCTAAATTGGGAATTGTACTTCAACCCAGAACAAAAAATGTGCTTTGACGGACACTAAATAACTTTCCCAGCCACAACAGGACAGCGGTAACGAGAGATTTAGCGGGATATAAATTTGAGGCCTAGTATTTAGGCGCTGGGTGACCGGTATGGATTTAGTGACAGAATTAGACTTGGAAATGCACAGAAGCGTGTGTGTGAAGTTATTCTGAATGACCCTATGTGCACCTTGAATATTATATACCCTTTTAGGGATAGATTTCAAATAGCTCTGATATAGCAGGAACCACTAAATTATGAAATTGCTAAATTGGGAATTGTACTTCAACCCAGAACAAAAAATGTGCTTTGACGGACACTAAATAACTTTCCCAGCTACAACAGGACAGCGGTAACGAGAGATTTAGCGGGATATAAATTTGAGGCCTAGTATTTAGGCGCTGGGTGACCGGTATGGATTTAGTGACAGAATTAGACTTGGAAATGCACAGAAGCGTGTGTGTGAAGTTATTCTGAATGACCCTATGTGCACCTTGAATATTATATACCCTTTTAGGGATAGATTTCAAATAGCTCTGATATAGCAGGAACCACTAAATTATGAAATTGCTAAATTGGGAATTGTATTTCAACCCAGAACAAAAAATGTGCTTTGACGGACACTAAATAACTTTCCCAGCCACAACAGGACAGCGGTAACGAGAGATTTAGCGGGATATAAATTTGAGGCCTAGTATTTAGGCGCTGGGTGACCGGTATGGATTTAGTGACAGAATTAGACTTGGAAATGCACAGAAGCGTGTGTGTGAAGTTATTCTGAATGACCCTATGTGCACCTTGAATATTATATACCCTTTTAGGGATAGATTTCAAATAGCTCTGATATAGCAGGAACCACTAAATTATGAAATTGCTAAATTGGGAATTGTACTTCAACCCAGAACAAAAAATGTGCTTTGACGGACACTAAATAACTTTCCCAGCTACAACAGGACAGCGGTAACGAGAGATTTAGCGGGATATAAATTTGAGGCCTAGTATTTAGGCGCTGGGTGACCGGTATGGATTTAGTGACAGAATTAGACTTGGAAATGCACAGAAGCGTGTGTGTGAAGTTATTCTGAATGACCCTATGTGCACCTTGAATATTATATACCCTTTTAGGGATAGATTTCAAATAGCTCTGATATAGCAGGAACCACTAAATTATGAAATTGCTAAATTGGGAATTGTACTTCAACCCAGAACAAAAAATGTGCTTTGACGGACACTAAATAACTTTCCCAGCTACAACAGGACAGCGGTAACGAGAGATTTAGCGGGATATAAATTTGAGGCCTAGTATTTAGGCGCTGGGTGACCGGTATGGATTTAGTGACAGAATTAGACTTGGAAATGCACAGTAGCGTGTGTGTGAAGTTATTCTGAATGACCCTATGTGCACCTTGAATATTATATACCCTTTTAGGGATAGATTTCAAATAGCTCTGATATAGCAGGAACCACTAAATTATGAAATTGCTAAATTGGGAATTGTACTTCAACCCAGAACAAAAAATGTGCTTTGACGGACACTAAATAACTTTCCCAGCTACAACAGGACAGCGGTAACGAGAGATTTAGCGGGATATAAATTTGAGGCCTAGTATTTAGGCGCTGGGTGACCGGTATGGATTTAGTGACAGAATTAGACTTGGAAATGCACAGAAGCGTGTGTGTGAAGTTATTCTGAATGACCCTATGTGCACCTTGAATATTATATACCCTTTTAGGGATAGATTTCAAATAGCTCTGATATAGCAGGAACCACTAAATTATGAAATTGCTAAATTGGGAATTGTACTTCAACCCAGAACAAAAAATGTGCTTTGACGGACACTAAATAACTTTCCCAGCTACAACAGGACAGCGGTAACGAGAGATTTAGCGGGATATAAATTTGAGGCCTTGTATTTAGGCGCTGGGTGACCGGTATGGATTTAGTGACAGAATTAGACTTGGAAATGCACAGTAGCGTGTGTGTGAAGTTATTCTGAATGACCCTATGTGCACCTTGAATATTATATACCCTTTTAGGGATAGATTTCAAATAGCTCTGATATAGCAGGAACCACTAAATTATGAAATTGCTAAATTGGGAATTGTACTTCAACCCAGAACAAAAAATGTGCTTTGACGGACACTAAATAACTTTCCCAGCTACAACAGGACAGCGGTAACGAGAGATTTAGCGGGATATAAATTTGAGGCCTAGTATTTAGGCGCTGGGTGACCGGTATGGATTTAGTGACAGAATTAGACTTGGAAATGCACAGAAGCGTGTGTGTGAAGTTATTCTGAATGACCCTATGTGCACCTTGAATATTATATACCCTTTTAGGGATAGATTTCAAATAGCTCTGATATAGCAGGAACCACTAAATTATGAAATTGCTAAATTGGGAATTGTACTTCAACCCAGAACAAAAAATGTGCTTTGACGGACACTAAATAACTTTCCCAGCTACAACAGGACAGCGGTAACGAGAGATTTAGCGGGATATAAATTTGAGGCCTAGTATTTAGGCGCTGGGTGACCGGTATGGATTTAGTGACAGAATTAGACTTGGAAATGCACAGAAGCGTGTGTGTGAAGTTATTCTGAATGACCCTATGTGCACCTTGAATATTATATACCCTTTTAGGGATAGATTTCAAATAGCTCTGATATAGCAGGAACCACTAAATTATGAAATTGCTAAATTGGGAATTGTACTTCAACCCAGAACAAAAAATGTGCTTTGACGGACACTAAATAACTTTCCCAGCCACAACAGGACAGCGGTAACGAGAGATTTAGCGGGATATAAATTTGAGGCCTAGTATTTAGGCGCTGGGTGACCGGTATGGATTTAGTGACAGAATTAGACTGGGATATGGCCAAAAAATAACCACACTATTGCTGGTTAAATGCACTTGGTGACGGGCGCAGCTTGCCCCTGATGTAGTATATGGCCAAAAAATGAACAGACTATTGCTGGTTAAATGCACTTGGTGACAGGCGCAGCTTGCCCCTGATGTAGTATATGGCCAAAAAATGAACAGACTATTGCTGGTTAAATGCACTTGGTGTCACAGCTTGACCAACCACACTACTGAGGGTTAAATGCACTTGGTGACGGGCGCAGCTTGCCCCTGATGTAGTATATGGCCAAAAAATGAACAGACTATTGCTGGTTAAATGCACTTGGTGTGACAGCTTCACCCTGATGTAGGCTTTAGCCAAAAAACAACCACACCATTGAGGGTTAAATGCACTTGGTGACAGGCGCAGCTTGCCCCTGATTTAGTATATGGCCAAAAAATGAACAGACTATTGCTGGTTAAATGCACTTGGTGTGACAGCTTCACCCTGATGTAGGCTTTAGCCAAAAAACAACCACACCATTGAGGGTTAAATGCACTTGGTGACAGGCGCAGCTTGCCCCTGATTTAGTATATGGCCAAAAAATGAACAGACTATTGCTGGTTAAATGCACTTGGTGTGACAGCTTCACCCTGATGTAGGCTTTAGCCAAAAAACAACCACACCATTGAGGGTTAAATGCACTTGGTCGCAGCTTGGATGCACTTGGTCGCAGCACCGCACAAGACACAAAATGGCCGCCGATCACCCCATAAAAAAGTGACTGACAAACGGTCTGGGCAGCCTAAAAACAGTGAGTGAGCATTTGAGTATCAGCAGCTCAATGATGCACAGCTGCAGATCGATCGATTAATCAAGTGAAGTCCTTTGGAGGAGTTAATCTGCCTAATCTCGCCCTACTGTCGCATCCGCAACCTCTCCCTACGCTAATCAGAGCAGAGTGACGGGCGGCGCTATGTGACTCCAGCTTAAATAGAGGCTGGGTCACATGGTGCTCTGACCAATCACAGCCATGCCAATAGTAGGCATGGCTGTGACGGCCTCTTGGGGCAAGTAGTATGACGCTTGTTGATTGGCTGCTTTGCAGCCTTTCAAAAAGCGCCAAGAAAGCGTCACAAAAGCGCCAAGAAAGCGACGAACACCGAACCCGAACCCGGACTTTTACGAAAATGTCCGGGTTCGGGTCCGTGTCACGGACACCCCAAAATTCGGTACGAACCCGAACTATACAGTTCGAGTTCGCTCATCCCTACAGGTGACCAAAGCTGAGCTGGAGGTGGAGGGTGCGTCAAGGTTCTTAGCGGAAGCTGTTGAAGATTGGGCGTCCTGTGTAAGCCAGTCAACTATTTTCTCTGAATTTTTTGTGTTCAGGGTACGTGGCCTCTGAACACTGGGCATTATTCCAGGGCCAGTGGAAATCACAGGACCACGACCACGACGGCCCCTGCGGCATGGCCTGCCTCTGCCTGTCATTTTTTTAAGATAAGTGATACTATGCGTTCAAGGTACTGTGCCACCCTATATAAGTGGTGGGCAGTGGGCATAGTACAGTCTGTGTGGGCCTGACACACACTGGCTTGTAACTGCGATTATATCACAGAGAAATAATATAAATTTAATTATTTTTATCTGCAAGGTATTGTCTGTGACACTCTGTATGGATGGTGTGCACACAGTACTGTCTGTGGGCCACACAGTCACTCACTGGCTTGTAACTGCGATTATATCACAGATAAATAATATAAATTGAATTATTTGTATCTGCAAGGTATTGTCTGTGACACCCTGTATGAATGGTGTGCACACAGAACTGTCTGTGACTGAGCCTGCAGGCTCTCACACACGGGCAGGCAACTGCAATGTATATATATATATATATATATATATATATATTTAAAAAAAAGCAGACTGATGTACTAGCCCTAAAAAGGGCTTTTTGGGGTGCTGTCAGGACGCTGTCCTTACAGCAGATGAATCTATGGACACAGAACACTGCCCTAGCTAACGCTTTTCCTATTGAATCAGCAGCAGCTTCACTCTCCCTCCTCTCACTAAAAATGCAGCTTCAGAATTAATCTAAAATGGATGCTGTCCAGGAGGTGGGAGGGTCTGGGAGGGAGGGTCTGCTGCTGATTGGCTGGCATGTGTCTGCTGACTGTGAGGTACAGGGTCAAAGTTTGCTCAATGATGATGTATAGGGGGTGGACCGAACATCACATATGTTCGCCCGCCGCGGCGAATGCGAACAAGCTATGTTCGCCGTGAACTGTTCGCCGGCAAATAGTTCGGGACATCACTATAGCAGGGTGGAGTAGTAAAACTGGAGTAGTTTTTTTCTACACAAAAGTGTTAGGTTTAAGGATAAGACAAATTTATTAAACAACATGCAACTTTTGAAAAATGTGGCATAAAGAAACCAACAAAGACTCAAGCAAAACTGACTTTAAATATTCCCCTCATGATGGATTTCCCTCAATCGACATAGCATTTGGCTGGACAAGACAGTACAACGAGAGAAAAGTGGGCTTTTTCTGGCCACTTACATTCCAACCTGTCTGCCCAGAAGACCATGGGGTCAGGGAACAGTGTATGTGCCAGGGAAGGGGCATAAAACTAGACCATTTTAAACCATTTTAAAAATAGGCAACTGTCATACAGCAGAATTACATTTTGGTAAAGGTGCAGAACTGCACCACATTACCAGAACCACAAGACAATTTTTACAGACAGCTGGCTTGAGCTATTAATTAATGATTGCTGAATTCGATTTAGGTGAAGGTGGAGAAGTGCACCACATTTGGAGAACGACAAGACACATTTTATGGACAGCTTGCCAGTGGAAGTAAATGCCTACTGATTTAAATTTTGGTTAAGGTGCGGAGCTGCACCACAGTAGCCACGACTTAGTGGTATGGCAACAACAGCACCACCAGCAATTTGGCTGAGAGAACGTTCCGCTGCTCACAAGCTAATTTCTGGTCACCAATAGCTTTCTTGTGACCACACATTCCATTATGGATGTCTCGCGATGGAGAGTGGATGCAACTTTTTTGTGGATGCAGCCTAGATGCCACAAAAGAAGACTGGGAAAAAGGACAGACTTGTTCTGATTTGGAATGAATCTAATGATGCCACCTCATGTGCTGCAATAGAGGCCTGGTACCTATGTTTGTGTTTGAATTCCCACAGCTTATTTTAACCCTGAAGATCTTGCACATGACAGTGGTTTATGTGCCAACCTTGTGGAGAAAAAAAGTTAACCCTGAAGATACTTGCAAAGAGCTAGTGGCAGCTGAGCTTGACCTAGATCTGGCATGTTTTGAGCCTGCACCCACTGTATCAGTGGTATCATCAGTTCCTGAGTTGACCACATTAGAAGCAGATCTGGCCCTGACAGTTTATTTTGGAGGTTTTGGCAGCATGTTGCTTCTGCTCTTTATTGTCACCTCGGCCACCACCCTCCTCATATTATTTTATCACCTCCTCAGCATCTCGATCCAGCTCCCAGGTCCTGTTCAACACATAACCATCATCATAGTCCTCCCACCACTTTTGACTGATACCGTATCTTTGTGGCTTACTTGGCACCTCTACCAATTCCCTTCTCTGTAGTTGCCCCAAGTGCCCCTGTTACCACAGCTACTACTGCCCTTATTGCCACCACTGTGGCTACAAGTACCACTACTATCACCACCGTCAACAAAGCTATGAATTTGGGTCCCCCGCCTCTGCCTCATGGGTCTGCCTTGAGTGTTTGTCATAACACGTAGTGCATTGTTGCCTCTTACGAAAAAAAGAAGGCACTCACTAGGAGGGGGTAGTGAAAACCGAGATGATGCAAATCAAAGGCTTCTCTGGGGCCACAAAGAGAAGCAGAAGGGATGTGCTGAGCCCTGGCCCAACGGCACGGTATCATACTCAGGTGTGACATCGACATCATTCTGCTGTGACTGGCAGGATAAGTAACTAACTAACAGGTTAAATCAGTGTAAAAAGTAGACGTTCACAATTGTCATTAATTCTCAGCCTATAACGAACGTTATAATAAAACAAAGACTAACTTTATTGTGGATTCAATACTAAAATCTGGGGCAAAACAGCCCACCTAAAGCGTCAAATGCAAGCTAGGGTGCAATAGTTAATCAGAAGTATGTCTATAAATATTCCACTTAATCCTTTTGCTCCCCATAAGGTGTAAGGATAAACTAACAGTGTGTCAGCCAAGTAAGTATACACCTCAGCCACGTATCAGCTGCTACAAAGAGCAGCAATCACGACCAGCCTTGCTAGTAAACAGCCCAGTCTATACCAGTGAGGTTTTTAGACAGTAAGTCAGCGCTCTGTATTGTTTTACAGTAGCGCTCACTTAGTAATAGGGTTACTGACGTTAGGTGCCGATATCAGCCCTACACACTATCACCCTGCCTGTGGAATACTAACTTCTAGATGTTGGTTCACCATGTCCACTCAGCATGTGAAACGCACTGGTATAGACTGGGCTGTTTACTAGCAAGGCTGGTCGTGATTGATGCTCTTTGTAGCAGCCATCCAGTACACAATGTCATCCTCCTTGTCCTCAGGGGTGCCCTATCTGCTGCCTGAGGAATGTTAGCACTCAAACCCTCACCGATCAAAACCTTTGATATGTAACAATGACAGTAAAATGCTGTAATTTGTAAAATGCATAGCATTTATCCCACATGTGAACATACTCTAACAGAACCAAACTTACTATATACATTGATGAGCAAAAGGGTAACAATGTTTTGAACTTTTGACTTTCAGGCTCCATATCTCACCATCCACTACAGCTTAAAATATGAGACTACCAGCATTTTATAGACAATCATGTTGGCTATCTCATACATAAATTGGACTTGCAACTATTTAGCATATGATTGGTTATGCAGATTATTGTCATGTACCGTATTTTTCGCCCCATAAGACGCATTTCCCCCCCCCCTGCGTCTTATGGGGCGAATACTAATGAGCGCTTCCATTATGGAAGCGCTCATTAGTAATGGAGGAACAGGAAGCGATAAAGGCTTTGTACTTACCGCTTCCTGGTCCTCGGCTGCCGGCTGTGCAGTGGCTGCGCACAGCGTGAGGGCGCTCTGTGACCTCACGCTGTGCACGCCAGTTCACAGCAGGAGGAAGAGATTCACGCTGGAGGAGAGGAGCGGCGGCGTCCAGCAGGAGAGGTTTATTTATTTTGTGATCTGAGGCTGGGGGCTGATTATCTATATGGCTGGGGGCTGATTATCTATATGGCTGGGGGCTGATTATACATATGGCTGAGGGCTGATAATACATACAGTATGGCTGGGGGCTTTTAATGCATTGAGGACTGATATGAGGCATGGGGGTCTGATCTGAGGTCTTATTAACATTGGGAGTCTAATTCGGGCTGTCAGCTGAGGTCTGATTAACAGTGGGGGTCTGATTGGTGGTCTGACCTGAGGTGTAATGAAAAAAAAATGTTTTCTTTATTGTCTTACTCTAAAACCTAGGTGCGTCTTATGGGCAAAAAATACGGTAACTGCAGTGTTACTGTTTTGCTCATGGTGGTAGAACAATATTTTTCTTCTTGTAGTATACAAGATTTCAACCTGTTCTCACATTCCCTAATACCTCAGTGTGTTATTAGGTCACTTGTTTTAATTCACGAGCAGCTATGAAGATTTCCCTAGAAACGAGAAACAGCATCATCCAGCTCATCGACAGAGTTAACTTGGCCTAGAAAAATGCCAAAATGCTTCATGTGAGCGCCATGACAGTTAGAAGAATACAAAATGATGTCTGTTCATCCATTCCAAAGCCAAGAGGTGGACGTCCATGCAAAATATCAGAGTTATAAAGTCAGCACATCAGAAGGTCTATCAGTTCTGGCACGACAAACACGGCACTGGAGGTGGCTTGTATGCTTCATAATAGTGAGATCACAGATGTCCATGCAAACACCGTGCAATGCGCATTACAAAAGTCTGTAATTGTGGCCTGAAAAAAGGTGAAGAAGCCTCAACTTCAGTATCATCATATGAAGTATCAGCTTGAGTTTGCAAAAGGGATGAACAGTGGACAGTAGAAGATTGGAAAGGGGTGATTTGGAGCAATGAAATGAAAGTCACTGGACTGGGCTCTGAAAGTTGCAAATGGGTCTAGAAGAAACAAGGGAAAAGGGGGCTAAAAGATCGAGAAATTGAAGGAACTGTCAAGTTCCATGGAGGACACCTGATGATATGGGATTGTTCCATTACCAAGGGTGTTGGATACTTTATGGGGGTTTTAATGCTGAGCTATATGTGAGTATCCTACAAGATGAGTTACTTCATACACTTGAGCACTATGGGTATGAAAAGGATGACATAGTGTTACAGCATAGCAACAACCTAAATCATACATCGAGATCGGCGAAGAAATGGTTCATTGACAATGAAGTAAAGGTGCTGGATTGTCCCCCACAGTCCCCAGACCTCAACTCGGAGACTGAACTTTTTTCTCTCCAATCAGAGGAAGTGCTTCTTGTCTTTTGAGCGTATTTTACATGGAACAGCTGTCACGGAAGGTGTATAGAAAACTAGAAGACACAAAATAAAGATCCGACTGACTGGATCCAAAACTAAGGAACAAAAGGGAGAGCCCTGCAACAGACCTGGCTCTCTCCCTAACTGCTCAGCCTATGCAAAAATCTCAATGGTAGATGATCGCATATCCTCGTACCTCGACTGTATAACACCTGAACACCCTATAATAGTGAGGGGACACGGCCACCGGCTCCCTACACTTGATACGGAGGGAGTCAGGGTCACCTGGGATCCAGCAAACAGGAAAACACAAATGAATGAACAAAACGTATCTGTAGAAGACTCAGTAGTAGCATCCAGCATGCATACACTCCAGGAAGTTGTATAAACCGCAAAGTGATGCAGTATGGGAAGGGATTTAAAGGGATGCAATCAGTGCAACTACATGACAGCTGAGAGAGGCTAACGAGATGAGAAAAGGAAAGCAAAAAAAAAAGGAACCTCAAGGAGGAGGTTCTGAAGGATGTCTGTCAGAGCTTCTCAGAAATCTGGTGGTGACAACAGCTTTTCACTGTATTTTGTATGGCCCATTTATATATTTGTATAGGTTAATCATGTCCCCCCTTAGACGTCTCTTCTCAAGACTAAATAAATTAAATTATTTTATTTCTTCATAACTTAGACCCTACATTCCCCTTATCAGTTTAGTCGCTCTCCTCTGTACTTTTTCCAGCTTCAGTGCGTCCTTTCTATGTACTGGTGCCCAGAACTGAACTGCATATTCCAGATGAGGCTGCACCAACGCTTTGTAAAGTGGTAATATTACATCCCTGCCCTGCGAGTCCATACCTCGTTTAATGCATGACAATATCCTGATGGCCTTAGAAGCAGCTGATTGACATTGCATGGTGTAATTTAATCTACCATCCACAAGGACACCCAAATCTTTTTCTATAAGTGACTTTCCCAGTGCTTCATCATCTAGGACATATGAAGCACAGAGATTATTACTACCAAGATGCATAACTTTACATTTGTCCACATTGAACCACATTTGCCAAGTTGATGCCAAATCACTCAGAGTGTTCAAGTCAGCTTGTAGTTTATGGATATCTTCCATAGACTGTACAGTTCTACACAGCTTAGTGTCATCTGCAAAAATAGATCTGGTGCTATCGATCCCCTCCTCAATATCATTAATAAATAAATTAAATAATAAAGGGCCCACCACTGAACCTTGGGGTACACCACTTATAACCGGGACCATTCTGAATAGAAATCATTGACCACAACTCTCTGGACACAGTCCTTCAGCCAGTTTTCAATCCAATTACAAACTATACTTTCCAAGCCTGTAGAACTTACTTTACCTATTAAGTGTCTATGAGGGACAGTATCAAAAGCCTTTGCAAAATCCAGAAACACTACATCCACAGACGCCCCTCTGTCCAAGCTACTACTGACCTCTTCATAAAAAAAAAATCAGGTTAGTCTGACAACTTCTGTCCTTGGTAAACCCATGCTGGTTATCACTTATAATATTATAGTCACATACTCCTGTATATAGTCCCTTAAGAGTCCTTCATATATTTTTCCCACAACAGAAGTTAAACTAACTGGGCTATAATTACCTGTGGAGGACCTTGATCCTTTTTTGAATATGGGCACCACGTTTGCCTTGCACCAATCACTTGGAACTGTACCAGTACCTAGAGAATCTTTAAAAATTCTAAACAGGGGCACAGCAATGACTGAATTGAGCTCTTTAAGCACTCTTGTGTGTAATCCATCTGGACCCGGAGCCTTGTTCACATTTACCCTATTTAACTTCAGGCAGTGAATTATAACCTGTGACCTGACAGGAAGTCCATGTATGGTCACAGGTTATCATTCACTCAGTTTCAAAAGCCGCTCTTAGGCTGGCTGTGCTGTGTGCAGTTCAGTCAGGCAGTAAGGAGGGAGCAGGGATGTGCCACATGCTCCTCAACTAGATATCCCTCCCCTTCTAAACACATGCTGCACACTGGTATTGACAATTTATAATGGTATATTAACACAATACAATGCACTGAATGAAACTGGTATATTAATGCAAATAGATAATCACTGCCAGCCCCAATGCAAAGGTCCTGGGCACGGAAAATCGTGGAACTCCAACACATGCAAACTGGCAAAAAAAGTTCATCAGCCTCCGGATAAAACAATGGAATCCTTTATGGAAGAATAGTCATAAAATCCAGGTATGCCAAACATAAAAGGGCAGATCTAAAATGCTGGTTTTAATAAGACCCCTCACTGGTGGTGGCTCGCCGAAGTTATATAGAGGTGCCGGCCTCTACATAGCTTTGGTGTATCCACCGCCAAATCTAAATGTAAGACAGCTTTCTTGCTGTCTTACATTTAGACCATTTTTTACACCTAAAAACCAGGCATATAAAATGAGGAACAAGATGGGCCTGTGAGCAGCTCGCAGTGAGTGACCTCCACTAGCCTCAAGTACAACAGACACAGCCAGCAATATACAAAGGAAAAACTAAACTGAAAGAAAAGAAAGAAATAAACACCAAACCAGGTAAAAACTAATAGTGTGATCTTGCTTGCAGTGTAGCCCATTAGGTACACAAGTCTCCAATTTGAACATCCATCTAGCTTCAGCATGTAGTAATCTACGGTGTGCATCTCCACCTCTGACTGGCAGTCACTTTTTCAACGCCTTGCACCTCCAACTATGAACTGTTACCTTCATGCCCATGGAGAGTATGGTGAGAAACAGCAGATATACAGTATGTTTTAGTGTTTTATTTTGTTTTGTCTCATTTTCCCAGTTGGTACCATTTAGTAAGTGTCTGCGGATTCTGATTTTGAGCAGTCACGCTGTACAGCCCACGTACTGTAGGTTGCAGGTTTTTCATGTGATAACATATTTTACATTATTAGTATTCTAGTTTTATATATTTTTTGATGTTGTGCTTGGTACCATTGGCTGAAGAAACTAAATCCTTATGATCACACTACAGCATGTGCATCGGGTGGGTCCAAATTTGAAGGAACAATTATACTGTAACCAAGTTGGCTGAACAGGGCCACCAGCACTGTCTACAAACAGACTTAGGCCTAGTTCACACGAACGTTGTTTTTGCGAGTGTACGGGCCGTTTTTTTGTGTTCCGTATACGGTCCGTATACGGAACCATTCATTTCCATGGTTCCGCAAAAAAAAACGGAATGTGTTCCGTATGCATTCCGTTTCCGTATTTCAGTTTTTCCGTTCCGTTGAAAGATAGAGCTTGTCCTATATTTGGCCGTAAATCACGGGTCGTGGCTCTATTCAAGTCAATGGGTCCGCAAAAAAAACGGAACACATACGGAAATGCATCCGTTTGTCTTCCGTTTCCGTTCCGTTTTTTCTGAACCATCTATTGAAAATGTTATGGCCAGCCCAATTTTTTCTATTTAATTACTGTATACTGTACATGGCATACGGGGAAACGGAAACACAACGGAACTCAAAAACGGAACAACGGATCCGTGAAAAACGGACCGCAAAAAACAATAAAAGCCATACGGTCGTGTGAACTAGGCCTTAGGGAGAGTATCTGTGCTAAAGATTTAGCTTTTTTTGGAATACACTGAATGCCACCTTTGATGACTTCTGAGAAGCCAGTATTAATGTTTAACACTGGTAAGTATTTCTGTATAATACCACTGATATTTTTAAATTCACAGCTATATGGGGTTGAGAAATACACCAGTTTAGTAGTTTTACCATTGTGTACAGTAACTGATTTATTGGAACATAACAAATACATTCTCTTTTTTTGGCTTCACTATGTTCTGTGCTTTATTTAGCATCCATAAGGGTTAAACGCGGTTGCTCAGTCTGTTTCCAATGTAAACAGACCCCTGTTTGAAACCATCATCCGTAGAGCAGTTCCTTTTGGCACGAGTAAATCCACCAATCAGAAAATACTTAATTAATAGTGTTGAATGAGTGGCAGGAATCAGCATGCAATATGGTGTTGCACGCTGTGCTTTTTCTGTGCTTTGTACTTATACCCTTTGGGGTCATCCAATTTATTTGTAAATTTAGATCCAAAAAAGTAATATGTTCACGATGATGGTAATGAGTAGAACTGAGAATAAGGCCTCTTGCACACGACTGTAGTTATTTTGCGGTCCGCAAAAACAGATCCGCAAAAAATACAGATGACATCAGTGTGCATTCTGTATTTGCGGAACGGAAAAGCTGGCCCTTCATAGAACAGTACTATCCTTGTCCGTAATGCAGACAATAATAGGACAAGTTCTATCTTTTAGCGGAATGGATATACGGAAATACGGAAACAGAATGCACATGGAGTACCTTCTGGTTTTTTTTTGCGGAACTATTGAAATGAATGGTTCCGCATACGGACCACAAACGGAAATCGCAAAAACGTAACAGAAACGGAAATAAAATACGTTCATGTGCAAGAGGCCTAACAGTGTTACTGTTCAGGAAACAGACAAACTTCAGTATGGCCACCACATCGCCACACCATATGAACAACAGGTCGTCAAGTGTCACCAAATAAATATGGAGTTTTGTTAGAAAAAAATTGTTGCTCTGTAGTGGTCACGGTGCTGTGTAAATTTAAAGAGCAGTTCTGTTCTCATGGATACTTTGTTGCTCCAGTACCAATCCTGCCCAGTCCAAATTCTCTCTGCTTCCTCATCCAGCAATTATGTTCCACCACAGGAGCATGTGACTGCCGCTGCCAGTGATTGGACAAGGATTAGACGAAGCATCGGTGGTATAAGAGTCGAGGGCAAACTGTACTGCTTTTTTAAGCTTACAGAGCACCATCACCACTTTAGAGCAATTTTTTTCTAACAGTAAGGCCCCTTTCACATGGGCCAGATTTCCGCGCGGGTGCAATGCGTAAGGTGAACTTTATTTTTTTTTAACCCTTCCATTCCTAATTTACTTAGCATTCTGTATTAAGAATGCTATTATTTTCCCTTATAACCATGATAATCTACACAACACCGATCCAAACGGGTCTGGGTACCAAACATGGCGATTTTTCTCACGCGCGTGCAAAACGCATTAAAACGCTTTGCACTCACGTTAAAAAATCACGCATTTTCCCTCAAAGCACCCGCATCTTGTCCGGCCCTCACACTCGACGCCCGTGTGAAAGAGGCCTAAGGGTACTTTTACACTTGTGGCAGAGGATTCTGCCTGCCTGACGGATCCGTCAAAATGCATGCAAACTGATGGCATTTATCAGACGGATCGAAATGCTGGATCCATCTCTCCGGGGTCATCCGGAAAAACGGATCCGGGATTTATTTATTTTTAAAAAAATTTGCAGTCTGAGCATGCGCAGACCGCAAGGCCGGATCCGTTTTGCCGGAACACTCGGGGCCGGATCTGGCGTTAATGCATGTCAATGGGAAAAAAATGCTGGCATTCCGGCAAGTGTTCAGTCTTTTCTGCCGGAGAGAAAAATGCAGCATGCTGCGGTATTTTCTCCGTCCTGAAATGGCAAAAAAGACTGAACTGAAGACATCCTGATGCATACTGAACGGATTGCTCTCCATTTAGAATGAATTAGGATAAAACTGATCAGTTATTTTCCTGTATTCAGCCCCTAGGACGGAACTGAATGCCGGAAAAGAATAAGGCTAGTGTGAAAGTACCCTAAATCCCTTGAATGAGGATCTATTGTTACCTTTTACATGTGTTTGTATTATTGCTTGGTACATGTATAGCAATACTCCTGTTATTTTGTTTTTACCATAGAGAAGCAGAAACACTTACAAACTATGACAAGAATGTATTTAAATCCTCTCCTCTCTCTGGTCATATAGCAAAGGTTAAGCTGTCATAAAGAGAATTTGTAACCATCAAAGCTTGACTTCTTCCACAGTCCCAGAGATTAGCGTTTACATACATGTATCTGTCTTCAGGGACTTTGGGTGGAGTACCACCTCAGTGACACTAGGGCGGTGACAAAAATTCTTTTTGACTTCTTGACCTCTGTCTTATGTGCACAGTGGGGTGGGGTTAATAGATTTTTGTCATAGTATTGTAAAATGTAAAGATGGACACGATGGAGCACAGACAATGCACAAATACACAAACTTACATAGTCTGATTATTTTAGTAGCTTGACTTCTGTATATTCAATTACTTATTGCCTCGCTGGCGTTTAAATACCCCTCTTGCCCCAGATACTAATGATTAAAACTTAATTTTTATTAGTTGCTTATTGTATAAAACGAGAATAGCTAAGGTGCATAATAATAGTACAGTGCTATGAGATTTTGCTCGGTTAAAACTAGCAGAGTGAAGATCGGAAAGTAAGAAGGGAGGATGTACACTGCACCTCTGCTGAGCTTAGCGGGTGGTGGACAAAGTTTCTGACTCCTTTTGGGACTTTAATCTACCTGTAAGAGCTATGCCAACAATTAATACATGCAATGAAGTAGGCGTTAGGAAGCGTTGTATTGATAACTGCAAAATATGTGGCTTTATAAGGAAATTACACCCCCCCCCCCCTCAACTGACATTAGGTGGTGCTCTAGGGCCGGCAGTTGCCTACCTCTGCAAACCCTTCATTCTGGCCCTACTCTACCTTGATACATAGTGCGGTACTAGCTTTTTGGTCCTCAAGTACACTGTGACTCACACCGGCCTCCAGCCCACTGACATTCACTCAATGGATATACCCAGGCTGAACTGTTATATAACAAGTCTCCAGACAACACAACCACACTCTGCCCTTTAGCACCAAACCATTCTTTGTTTACTCCACTTCACCCCTCCGATCAGCGTTGTGGTGCCACAACACACACACTTACTTTAGTGCCAGGCTCTTCCTGTGCCTACACTGATGCTGGCACCTCCTCCTGTAGCTGACGGTTAGGAAACTATAATTCATGTCATCAACCGTTGTGAAAGGACATAGCAAAAGTGCCTAACATCACAGTCCACTAGCCCATAGTGCACCAAACCATGAAAGTACAGCGTGTCTGATGACGGTTGAGATGCCCTTGTTGTAGAAGGTCAAGGCAGGGTCCTGGGTCGTGATACCAACAACCAGCAAGAAGCAATGAGGAGGCAATTGTGCAGCAGAACACTTCTTAACTGAAGAATTAAAATGTAAGCAGATCGGGACAGTTCTTAGCTTGTGATGGCCCTGTAGTTGGTACACAAAATGCACTT
Source organism: Bufo gargarizans (assembly GCF_014858855.1). NCBI lineage: Eukaryota > Metazoa > Chordata > Amphibia > Anura > Bufonidae > Bufo > Bufo gargarizans. The sequence goes on along the minus strand of NC_058087.1, from coordinate 53,673,492 downwards.
TCCACTGTTTCCACAGGTTTCACAGCCGAACAGGTTGTAAATGGACCAAAGTGTCTCTTTAAAGTAGTTTTCCTTACTCTGCACTTGACTAGATGACGTGTACACATAAGTATCCAGGCACAGGGTGTACACTTTTCTTTTAGGCTATGCAATGTAACCAAAAGGGGGCTTCCCCCTAATGGCAGGCAAACTCCCAACTCCTTTATTGAACAGTTTGCTGTACTTACAGTACACGTCCATAAAATCCAGTGTGGGATATAGAGATTATTACACAGGTGATCAATCTGCTTAAATGTGTATTCAGACACTGAAGGCAAACTCCTGAGCACATATGCCATAGAGACAAGATATATTAACCCCTTAGTGACCACCGGTATGCTTTACAGAGGTCACTAAGAGGCCTTGAGCTGGGCTGCCCTTTTCTACGGCAGCCCAGTCTAAGCACTGCACTGTCACCTGCTCTAACGACCCGAACTGGAAGAAGCTACGATCTGGCCCCTTACATGCTGTGGGCAATAGGGCCCGCAGCATGTAAGTGGTTACAGAGGTAGTGGATTCTCTCTGTCCCATGAGATTGTGGGCTACAGATGTCTGTGGAAGCAGGCGAGGGCCTAGTGAAGGCCCCAGGCCTCACTCCAGAGTGTCAGTATAGCAATGACAGTAAAATACATTGTACTCCATGACTAGTGCAATGTATTTTAGAAGCAATCAATAGATCGCCCATTATAATTCATTTGTGGAATGATTTAATATTTAAAAAGTTAAAAAAAATTAATACCAAAAATTCCAAAAATAAAATAGAAATTCCATTGAAAGAACACTTTTCAGTGAAATAAACTGCAAAAATAAAATCTCCTCCACATATTTGCTATTGCCGTGTCCGCAAGTAATTTATCCTGTATGATAAACATTACAAAAAAAATGGAATAAAAAGTGATCAAAAACTGTTATATACCTAAAATGATACCAATGAAAAGCAGCAAAATGTATAACACAAAAACTCAGAGGCATTATTGCTGTTTCATTCCTATCCTCCTTCCAGAATGAGTTAATAAACGTTAATCTGTAAGTCATGTGTACGCCCCCAAAATGACACCAAAATGACACCCTCATATGGCTAAATCGATGAAAAAATAAAAAAGTTATGGCTAGGGTTGAGCAAACCCGAACTGTGAAGTTCGGGTTTGTACCGAACTTTAAGATTTTTGGACCCCGGACCCGAACCCGAACTTTTCAGGAAAAGTTCATGTTCGGTGAGTTAATGGCGCTTTTCTAAAGGCTGCAGAGCAGCCAATCAACTAGCGTTTAACTTGTGTGCCCTTAAAAGCCATCACAGCCATGTCTACTATGGCATGGCTGTGATTGGTCAGTGCAGCATGTGACCCAGCCTCTATATAAGCTGGAGTCAGTGTGAAATACAAGCTTGAAATACTGCAATAATATTCTGTTAAAAAAACACCCATTTTTGGCAATAACCTACATGTGGGGCCTATGCAGCATTTGTTAGTGTGAAATGAAAAGCAAGCTTGAAATACTGCAATATTCTGGGTTTTAAAAAGCACCCATTTTTGACAATACCCTACCATCTGTGGCCTTTGCTGCATCTGCCAGTGTGAAATGCAAGCTTGAAATTGTCATGGTCTTACCTCCTTGCTGTTCCCTTCGTTTGACATGTGCTGGCGGCCATCTTGGTTTCTGGGTTTTCTTGTAGCCTCCCACCCTGCGGCTCCTCCTTCCCACTGGGAGGAGCTGGATGCCTAGCTCATATATATAGGAGGTCTGTGGCTTCAGTTCCTTGCTTGGTCCTCCTGTGTTCACATGCTTCCAAGACTGCTGCTGCTTCTGGTTCCTGATCCTGGCCTCGTCTGACTACCCCGTTGGTTCCTGATTCCGGCTTCGTCTGACTACCCCGTTGGTTCCTGATTCCGGCTTCGTCTGACTACCCCGTTGGTTCCTGTTCCTGGCTTCGTCTGACTACCCTTCTGGTTCCTGACCTCTGTCTCCGCAAGACCCTGCTTCGGTTTAGCCATCCGTTCGGACTTTGCTACGGCTTGCTCTTCAATAAAACCTTCTTATTTTCCACTTATCTCTTGTTGTACGTCTGGTTCATGGTTCCATGACATTAGGACCAAGCCATGAATTCTGACGGTACAGGGTCACCCTCGCTACCTACGCTGGTTGCCAGACTTGATCAGCAGGATCACCTGTTGGGTCGGTTCGCTGTGGCGTTGCAAACCCTGCTTGAACGCACGGCTCATTTAGCTTCCGTTGCCGATGGGTCGGTTGTCGCTCCTACTGCCGCTCCGGTTGTTGCGCCAGAGTCTACCCTGACACCTGTTGCTGCGCCTGTGGTGTTTCAGGGTATGACCGGTTCTGCCCCCCTTCCACAGCGCTTTGGGGGAGAGCCAACTCAGTGCCGAGGTTTCCTTAACCAGGTGGGCATTTACTTTGAGTTGCTGCCACATGCCTTTCCTACTGAGAGATCAAGGGTGGGCTTCTTGATCTCGCTGCTCTCGGACAAGGCCTTGGCCTGGGCCAGCCCTTTATGGGAGAACAACAATCCGGTGGTTGCCGAGTTTTCCGGTTTTGTTGCTTCTCTTCGGAAGGTATTCGATGTGCCGGCTCGTGCTGCCTCTGCTGCGAAGCTCCTTATGTCCATCAGACAGGGTTCACGATCCGTAGCTGAATACGCCATTGAGTTTCGTACCCTGGCAGCAGAGGTGGGCTGGAATAATGAGGCTCTGGTCGCTGCTTTCTCTCATGGTCTCTCGGATGCCTTGAAGGATGAGGTTGCAGCTAAGGACCTACCAGTGGAGCTCGAGTCTTTTATTTCTTTCCTGATTTTGATTGACACCAGACTCAGGGAGAGACCTTCCTTTAAGGAGAGCCTGCGGAGGTCTCCTAACAGATTGGCGCCTACGTTTGCTGTCCCACCCGTGCCTCCCTCTCCTCCCACGCCTCCTGGGGATGACTTGTCTGGGGGTGAACCCATGCAGCGGGGGTTTGCTCGCCTGTCTGAGGGGGAGAGGGTACTCCGGAGACGCGAGGGCCGATGCATGTACTGTGGTCTCGGTGGGCATTTTCGGTTGGCATGTCCGAACCGTCCGGGAGAACGCTCGCACCTGAGGTCCTGTTGGGGGCAGATCTTGGGTGGAGTCTCCTCGTCCCCGGTTTCCCGTGTTGACAAACCACTGATCACGGTTGTCCTCTCCTGGGTCGGGGGCTCGGTGACGACCCAGGCGTTGGTGGACTCTGGTGCTGGTGGTTTGTTCATTGATAGAGTGTTCGTTGCCGCCAATTCCATTCCTCTGCAGCCTCGAGGTTCCCCACTGGCTCTTGAGGCGATAGACGGCAGACCCCTTCTGCCGCCACACGTGACTCATGAGACCCTTCCAGTGGGGATGGCCATTGGTGCCGTTCACAGAGAGTCGGTCTGTCTCCAGGTTATTTCGTCTCCACACTACTCGGTGGTCTTGGGGTACCCCTGGCTCCAGAAGCATAATCCGACTTTCGATTGGAGATCGGTCGAGATCCTCTCGTGGTCACCGCAGTGTGGGGCTAGTTGCATCCATGGGCCTGTCAAGTTGCTGTGTACTTCCTCGGACTCTCTGTTGCCTCCTGAATACGAAGAGTACCGGGATGTATTCGATAAGGTGCGCGCGGTTGCCCTACCTCCGCACCGCCCATACGATTGTGCCATAGAGTTACAATCCGGTGCCGTTCCTCCTCGTGGCAAAGTCTATCCACTGTCGGTAGCGGAGAATGAGGCCATGGAGGAGTACGTGAGGGAGGCGCTTTCACGCGGACACATTCGCAAATCCTCGTCCCCGGCAGGGGCTGGATTTTTCTTTGTGAAAAAGAAGGGCGGCGAGTTGAGGCCTTGCATCGATTACAGGGGTCTCAATCGCATCACGATCAAGAACGCTTACCCGATACCCTTGATTTCCGAGCTGTTCGATCGCCTCAAAGGGGCCACGGTCTTTACCAAACTCGACCTGAGGGCGGCATATAACCTGGTAAGGATCAAGGCGGGCGATGAGTGGAAGACCGCGTTTAACACCAGGACCGGTCATTATGAATCCTTGGTTATGCCCTTTGGGTTGTGCAATGCGCCCGCAGTCTTCCAGGAATTCATCAACGATGTTTTCCGTGACCTGTTGCAGCAGTGTGTGGTGGTCTATTTGGATGACATCTTGGTATATTCTGCATCCATGGAGGCCCACATTCTGGATGTCAGACGAGTGTTGCAACGCTTACGAGTGAACAAGCTGTTCGGTAAGCTTGAGAAATGCGAATTTCACCGATCCCAGGTAACCTTCTTAGGTTACATCATTTCCGCTGAGGGGTTCTCCATGGATCCTGAGAAGGTTTCGGCTGTCTTACAGTGGCCCCAGCCCAGTGGGCTTCGTGCCCTGCAGCGCTTTTTGGGCTTCGCCAATTATTATCGGAAGTTCATCAGGGACTTTTCCATGCTAGCCAAGCCTCTCACGGATCTGACCAGGAAGGGCAGTAATCCTCAGGTCTGGCCGCTCGAGGCCATCCGAGCTTTTGAGGCTCTAAAGTCCGCCTTTGTGTCGGCTCCGATTCTGTCGCATCCCAACCCTGGGTTGCCTTTTGTCCTCGAGGTGGACGCGTCTGAGACGGGAGTAGGCGCCCTCCTGTCTCAGCGTAGAACACCAGAGGGTCCTCTGCTTCCTTGTGGGTTTTACTCCCGGAAACTGTCTTCCGCGGAGTGCAACTATCAGATTGGTGACAGGGAGTTATTGGCCATCGTGCAGGCCCTTAAAGAATGGAGGCACTTGCTCGAGGGCTCGGTGGTTCCGGTTCTCATCCTGACGGACCACAAGAATCTGACCTACCTCTCTGAGGCCAAGAGATTGACACCACGTCAGGCCAGATGGGCTCTGTTCTTGTCACGTTTTAATTACGTGGTCTCCTACCTACCCGGCTCCAAGAACATCAGAGCGGATGCCTTATCACGGCAGTACTCCGAGCTGTCCGGGGAGGAGTCGATTCCGACTACGGTCATACCCCCGAATCAGATCCTGGCCGCTATTCGCACCAGCCTGACTTCTCCTCTGGGTGAGCAGATTTTGGCGGCTCAATCTGGTGCTCCCTCTGGGAGACCCAACGGCAGATGTTTTGTGCCTGAGGAGTTGCGCACTCGGTTGTTGCGAACCTACCATAACTCCAAGGCCGCGGGGCACCCTGGAAAGAATCAGCTGTCCTGGGCGGTTTCACGTCTGTTCTGGTGGCCTTCTCTACGTTCCGACATCGCCGCATATGTAGCGGCATGCTCCGTTTGTGCCCAGAGTAAGTCCCCTCGGCACCTTCCGTTGGGCCTTTTGCAACCCATAGCCACCGGGGAGCGTCCATGGTCACACCTGGGGATGGATTTCATTGTGGACCTCCCTGCATCCCGAGGCCATACGGTCATTCTCATGATTGTGGATCGGTTTTCCAAGATGTGCCACTGTGTTCCTCTCAAGAAGTTACCCTCTGCACAAGAGTTGGCCTCGATTTTTGCCAGGGAGGTCTTCCGGTTGCACGGTTTGCCCAAGGAGATTGTGTCGGATCGGGGGAGTCAGTTTGTGTCCAGGTTCTGGCGCGCCTTTTGCTCCCAGTTGGGGATTCATCTCTCTTTCTCCTCGGCCTACCACCCTCAGTCCAATGGGGCCGTAGAACGATCCAATCAGGCCTTGGAGCAATTCCTTCGTTGCTATGTCTCCGATCACCAAGACAATTGGGTTGACCTCCTGCCTTGGGCTGAGTTTGCCAGGAACACGGCGGTGAACTCTTCCTCTGGGACGTCTCCCTTCATGGCCAATTATGGGTTCCAACCTGCCGTGTTACCGGAGGTATTCTCTCCCCAGGATATTCCGGCTGTGGAGGATCACCTTTCCGTCCTACGTGCTTCTTGGGTACAGATCCAGAGGTCCCTTGAGGTCTCTGCGCAGCGCCAGAAACTCCAGGCTGATCGCAGACGAGCGCCCGCTCCTTCCTACCAGGTCGGAGACCGCGTATGGTTGTCCACCCGCAACCTCAACCTTCGAGTGCCCACTCCCAAGCTGGCGCCTCGCTTTGTTGGTCCCTTCCGAGTGCTTCGCAGGGTAAACCCGGTAGCCTATGCCCTTGCGCTTCCTCCTGGCATGCGGATCTCCAACGTGTTTCATGTCTCCCTGTTGAAGCCACTGGTGTGTAATCGTTTCACTTCCTCGATTCCTCGGCCTCGTCCGGTCCAAGTGGGCAATCGTGAGGAGTATGAGGTGAGCAATATCCTGGACTCACGCCTGGTCCGCGGCCGGGTGCAGTTTTTGGTCCATTGGCGTGGTTATGGTCCAGAGGAGCGTTCCTGGGTTCCCTCCGCAGATGTCCATGCTCCTGTCTTGCTCCGAGCCTTCCACGCACGCTTCCCTCAGAAACCGTTCCTTACTCCGCGGAGGAGGGGCCCTTGAGGGGGAGGTACTGTCATGGTCTTACCTCCTTGCTGTTCCCTTCGTTTGACATGTGCTGGCGGCCATCTTGGTTTCTGGGTTTTCTTGTAGCCTCCCACCCTGCGGCTCCTCCTTCCCACTGGGAGGAGCTGGATGCCTAGCTCATATATATAGGAGGTCTGTGGCTTCAGTTCCTTGCTTGGTCCTCCTGTGTTCACATGCTTCCAAGACTGCTGCTGCTTCTGGTTCCTGATCCTGGCCTCGTCTGACTACCCCGTTGGTTCCTGATTCCGGCTTCGTCTGACTACCCCGTTGGTTCCTGATTCCGGCTTCGTCTGACTACCCCGTTGGTTCCTGTTCCTGGCTTCGTCTGACTACCCTTCTGGTTCCTGACCTCTGTCTCCGCAAGACCCTGCTTCGGTTTAGCCATCCGTTCGGACTTTGCTACGGCTTGCTCTTCAATAAAACCTTCTTATTTTCCACTTATCTCTTGTTGTACGTCTGGTTCATGGTTCCATGACAGAAATACTGCAATATTCTGGGTTTTAAAAAGCACCCATTTTTGGCAATACCCTACATCTGGGGCCTATGCAGCATTTGTTATTGTGAAATACAAGCTTGAAATACTGCAATAATCTGTTATTTAAAAAAACACCAATTTTTGGCAATACCCTACATCAGGGGCCTATGCAGCATTTGTTATTGTGAAATACAAGCTTGAAATACTGCAATAATAGTCTGTGTTTTAAAAAAACACCCATTTTTGGCAATAGCCTACATCTGGGGCCTATGTAGCTTTTGTTATTGTGAAATACAAGCTTGAAATACTGCAATAATATTCTGGGTTTTAAAAAACACCCATTTTGGGCAAATACCGTATTTTTCGCCCTATAAGACGCACTTTTTTCCCCCAAAAGTGGGGGGGAAATAGCAGTGCGTCTTATGGGGCGAATGCTGAATTTTGCCGAACTGTGAATGATATGCCGCGCCGCGATGCCGCGCGGCGCGTGCATCAGCTGAGAGGGAGGAGAGGCTGGGGGCCGGCATCTGGTTTTATAATGACAGTGGGGCCCGTGCAGTGACTGTATTCTACTACACGGGCCCCGCTCACTGTATATACCGTAATCTTATCTATAATTGTGGCATTGTTAATAGTAATCAGCGCTGTGTATTACTTACAACAAGAGCTCGTTAGCAGAGAGGAGGGAGGAGGCAGGCCGGGAGGACGGGCGCTGGCAGCATGAGTCACTACGTCAGGCGCCTGCGCCGCCCACTTTATGAATGAAGCAGGCGGCACAGGCGCGTGACGTAGTGACTCACGCTGCCAGCGCCCTTCCTCCCGCCTGCCTCCACTCTCCTCTCTGCTACGGAGCGCTTGTTGTAAGTAATACACAGCGCTGATCACTATTAACAATGCCACAATTATATAGATAAGATTACGGTATATGCAGTGAGCGGGGCCCGTGTAGTAGAATACAGTCACTGCACGGGCCACGCTGTCATTATAAAACCAGATGCGACCCCCACCCCCTGTATTGGGGGTCATTCACACTACAGGGACACTGTTATGGAGGGGATCTGTGGATGACACATATGTGTCACCCACAGATCCCCCCCATAACAGTGTCATCCACAGATCCCCATAACAGTGTCATCCAGAGATCCCAATAAGAGCCATCCAGAGATCCCCATAACAGTGTCATCCACAGATCCCCATAACAGTGTCATCCAGAGACCCCAATAAGAGCCATCCAAAGATCCCTATAACAGTGTCATCCACAGATCCCCCATAACAGTGTCCTCAACAAATCCCCCATAATAGTGTCATCCACAGACTACCATTAGTTCAAAACCAACTAAAAGCACACCTTTATGTTCAAAATATTTTTTTTCTTATTTTCCTCCTCAAAAACCTAGGTGCGTCTTATGGGCAGGTGCGTCTTATAGGGCGAAAAATACGGTACTAAATTTGCGGCCTTTGCTGCACCTGTCAGTGTGAAATACACGCGTTAAATACTGCTGTTATATTCTGTTATTAAAAAACACCCATTTTTGGCAATACCCTACATCTGGGGCCTATGCAGCATTTGTTAGTGTGAAATACAAGCTTGAAATACTGCAATAATAGTCTGTTATTTAAAAAACACCCATTTTGGGCAAAATACTAAATTTGCGGCCTTTGCTGCATCTGTCAGTGTGAAATACACGCATTAGATACTGGTGTTATATTCTGTTATTAAAAAAACACCCATTTTGGGCAAGATCCTAAATTTGCGGAGAGTGAGGAGAGAATCATATAAGGGACGTAGCCCCGGCCGTGGTGCTGCTGGTGGAGCTCCTGCTGCAGGGAGAGGACGTGGTCGATCTGTGCCAGCTACACGCACAAGTGAAACACCTTCCTCAGGTGCAAGTAGGCGACAGAACCTTCAGCGTTATTTGGTCGGGCCTAATGCGGCTCTATGAATGGTGAGGCCAGAACAAGTAAAGGCGATAGTAGATTGGTTTGCTGACAGTGCCTCCAGTTCCTTCACATTGTCTCCCGCCCAGTCTCTTGCAGAAAGATCAGAGTTGGCACCTGCAGCCGATGTCCATCAGTCTTTCACCTCATCCCAATGCAAATCAGCCAAGCATTTTGAGGCCTAAGTCAAGCAGCAGTCTCTTCTGCTTTTTGATGACTCTGTTAGCAGGGTTTCCCTGGGACATCCACATAGCACTGCCCCAGAAGTGGAAGAGATTGAGTGCACCGGTGCCCAACCACTTATGTTTCAAGATGAGTACATGGGAGGACCACCACAGCACGTCTCGGATGATGACAAAACACAGGTGCCAACTGCTTTGACTTTCTACAGTGTGCAGAACGACAAGGAGGGCAGGGGTAAAGACTGGGTGGAAGATGATGTGGAGGACGATGAGGTCCTCGACCCCACATGGAATCTTGGTCATGCGTGTGAGCTATGTAGTTCGGAGGAAGAGGCAGTGGTCGCACAGAGCCACCAGCACAGCAGAAGAGGGAGCAAGGTGCAAAAGCGGAGCGGACGTCCCCTAGACAGTACGCCTGCTACTGCCCAAAGCAGCAAGGTACCAAGCACACCAAAGCCAGCTCCAAGGAGTTCCCTGGCGCGGCAGTTCTTCAGACAATGTGCTGACGACAAGACACGAGTGGTTTGCACGCTGTTCAATCAGAGCCTGAAGCGAGGCATAAACGTTTTCAACCTGAGCACAACCTGCATTACCAGGCATCTAAGTGCAAAGCACGAGCTGCAGTGGAGTAGACACCTGAAAAACCAAGAAAGGTCTCTGGCTCCTCCTGCTTCCTCTTCTACTGCAGTCTAAGCCTCTTCATCCACCTCTGGAGTGACAGTGCCACCTGCCACCCCGCAAACAGAGGATCTGCCAGCAACACCACCACCTGGGTCACCAAGCATCTCCACAATGTCCTATGGAAGCTTTCAGCTCTCTATCTTCCAAACACTGGAGCGGAAGAGGAAGTACCCCCCTACCCACCCACGATCCCTGGCCCTGAATGCCAGCATTTCAAAATTACTGGCTTTTGAAATGCTGTCATTCCATCTGGTGGAGACAGAGAGTTTTAACCACTTAAGGACCACAGGTTTATACCCCCCTAGTGACCAGGCCCTTTTTTACAAATCGGCACTCTACAACTTTAGCGGTTTATTGCTCGGTCATGCAACTTACCACCCAAATGAATTTTACCTCCTTTTCTTCTCACTAATAGAGCTTTCATTTGGTGGTATTTCATTGCTGCTGACATTTTTACTTTTTTTGTTATTAATCGAAATTTAACGATTTTTCACTTTCAGTCATTAAATTTTAAAAAAAAACTACTTTTATATATAAATCTTTCTCTAAATTTATTGTTCTACATGTCTTTGATAAAAAAAAAATGTTTGGGGGAAAAAAATGGTTTGGGTAAAAGTTATAGCGTTTACAAACTATGGTGCAAAAGTGTGAATTTCCGCTTTTTGAAGCAGCTCTGACTTTCTGAGCACCTGTCATGTTTCCTGAGGTTCTACAAAGCCCAGACAGTAGAAAAACCCCACAAATGACCCCATTTCGGAAAGTAGACACCCTAAGGTATTCGCTGATGGGCATAGTGAGTTCATAGAACTTTTAATTTTTTGTCACAAGTTAGCGGAAAATGATGATTTATTTTTTTTTATTTTTTTTCCTTACAAAGTCTCATATTCCACTAACTTGTGACAAAAAATAAAAACTTCCATGAACTCATTATGCCCATCATGAAATACCTTGGGGTGTCTTCTTTCCAAAATGGGGTCACTTTTGGGGTAGTTATACTGCCCTGGCATTTTAGGGGCCCTAATGCATGCAAAGTAGTTTGAAATCAAAATCTGTAAAAAATGGCCTGTGAAATCAGAAAGGTGCTCTTTGGAATGTGGGCCCATTTGCCCACCTTGGCTGCACAAAAGTGTCACACATGTGGTATCACCGTACTCAGAAGAAGTTGGGCAATGTGTTTTGGGGTGTCTTTTTACATATACCCATGCTGGGTGAGAGAAATATCTCGGCAAAAGACAACTTTTCCCATTTTTTTATACAAAGTTGGCATTTGACCAAGATATTTATCTCACCTAGCATGGGTATATGTAAAATGACACCCCAAAACACATTCCCCAACTTCTCCTGAGTACGGCGATACCACATGTGTGACACTTTTTTGCAGCCTAGGTGGGCAAAGGGGCCCACATTCCAAATAGCACCTTTCGGATTTCACAGGCCATTTTTTCCCCGGCGCCTCCACAACGGCACTCCAGGAGGGTGTCCCCGCCTCCCCAGGACAGGAAACAACGTAGAAGCTTAAGTTTAAAAGGCCCCCTCCCCTTACCTGCTTCAGTTTGTTGTTTCCTGTCCTCGGGATCGCGTGGAAGCCGCTCCTGCTACGGCGGGGGTTAACGAGCACGGCCTGGAGGATTTCCCCGTTCAGGAGGGCCGTGCAGAGGTGGAGGGTAACGGACTGCCCTGTACCTTAGGCGTAAGTCCGTCCATGAAGGCAGCCATGGGCCTCCGTTCCTTAGTTTCATTAAAGGAACGAGGGATCAAGCTCGTACGCGCAGGCACAGGCGGAAGTGAGCTTGCCAGTCCTCGGCGTCACTTCCGGTGGTGTGTGACGTCAGAGGACTGGCGGATATAGAGCTGGGAAGCGAGGAGTCGGTGTCCTGCTTCGCTTGCTGACATGTCGGATCCTGCCGCCCAGAGCCCGGTAAGCCTCCTTCCCTCATGTGTTAACCCCGTTTAGGGGGGGGTGGAAGATTGCACACTATTCCCACTTTTTCCCTCACTAGTGGTGCTGGTGGTAGTGTAGGCTATTACATGCCCTAAAAGAGGTTCAAATATTACCTTTCAGGGCCAGGATACCAGCACTAGAAGATCTGGGGAATCTTTGTCTAAAAAGAGATGTGCTATGTGCAAAAAATCCCTACCCTCTAAAACCAAAAAATCACTATGTCCCAAGTGTACGGACAAAATAGTGTCGGAAGAATCGCCCTCTCTTCTGGAATCCATTCGTAGTATGATTAAAGAGGAGGTGAATTCGGCAATTGATGCTAGACTCCCTCCGTGCTCTCCTCAGCCCTCCACCTCGCAAAAATCTCAGGTGTCGCACCATCAGCCGGAGCCTGACTCCGAAGAGGGAGAGGTAGTGTCTCTTGAGGAATCTGAATCCTCTGAAGAGGAATCAGGGAAACCCCTCTGTAGCTGAGAAGAAACTGACAGATTATTAAGGACCATCAGGGCCACAATGAAAATTGAAGAGACCAAGGAGCCTCAGTCCGTGCAGGACAAGATGTTCCAGGGACTGGGAGAGAAAAAGAGAAAAGTTTTTCCCGTCCATAATAATATTAAAACTTAAATTAAAAAAGAATGGAAAGATCCGGAGAAAAATAATTTAATACCGGTCTCCTTTAAAAGGAAATACCCATTCCTGGAAGAGGATTCAGTTCTATGGGATAGGACACCTAGAATTGATGCGCCGGTCGCCAGAATATCCAAAAAAACGTGTCTTCCCTTTGAGGACATGGGCCTGCTTAAAGACCCCATGGATAAAAAATGTGAGGGACTATTAAAACGAACCTGGGAGACAAACACAGCCATGCTCAGGCCCAGTATAGCAGCTACCTGCACATCAAGATCCCTGTCAATATGGCTAGACCAATTGGAAGAACACCTGGCAGAAGGGACTTCTAGGGAAGAAATCCTAGCCTCAATACCTACCCTTAAGCAGGCATATAATTTTTTGTCAGACGCATCAGCAGATCTGGTGAAATTATCAGCTAGATCCGCGGCCCTCTCCAATTCCACAAGAAGAGCTGTGTGGCTTAGATCTTGGACGGGAGACGCTAGCTCAAAAAGTAGGCTATGCGCCATTCCGTGTGAGGGGGATAAGCTTTTTGGTTCAGTTCTGGAGGACATTTTAGAGAAAGCGTCTGACAAAAAGAAAGGGTTTCCATCAGAATCAAAATTCTACCAACAACGTCGGTCCTTTCGTAACCAAAGGAGAAATAGAATAGACCAGAAGAGGAGGGATAACACTAATAGATGGCAATCCTCCAGATGGAGAGGAAGGGGGTTTCTTTTTAACCCTGAGTCTACCTCTAAGCCCAGTCAATGACGCCAGGCATCAAGTAGGGGGCAGATTAAGAAGGTTTACCACAGCTTGGGGGAAGATCTCATCTGCCCCTTGGATCATAAGCACTATATCCATGGGGTACAAGCTAGAATTCGATACGACTCCTCCAGAGCATTTCTTTATCAACAGACCATTAAAGAAAACAGAAAGCCAACAGGCCTTAGAGTCGGAGATATCATCTCTCTTAAAAAAGGAAGTTATTGTACCAGTCCCAGAAGGTCAGGAGAGGCAAAGGTTCTATTCCCCCATATTCCTTATTCAAAAACCCAACAAATCCTTCGGGTTAATAATCAATCTAAAAAAACTGAACAAATATATGACCTACAAAAGATTCAAAATGGAGTCGATCAGATCCACAGTAAATCTCCTACCCAAAAAATTGCTCCATGGTAACTATAGACCTTGCGGACGCATACTACCATGTTCCCATACACAGAGCCTACCAAAAATATCTCAGGATAGCCCTCCTTCTGGGAGGTCGGGAGTTTCACTTCCAGTTTCAGGCCCTTCCCTTTGGGATATCATCCGCCCCAAGAATTTTCTCAAAAATCATGGCCGAAGTGACAGGGTTCCTACACCTTCAGGGTATCCTAGTAGTCCCATACCTAGACGACCTCCTGATAGTGGGCTCATCTCTTCAAGTTCTCCAGGGTCATCTACAGCTGGTGCAGGAGAAACTGACCGAGCTAGGTTGGCTAATAAATACTCAAAAATCCGACTTAGTTCCCAGTCAACTGAACAAATTTCTAGGGATACTGTTAGATTCACACAATCTCATGTCCTTCCTGCCCCCAGAAAAAAAGATAAACATAGGTCAAAAGGTCTCCAAAATTTGCGAAGCAAAGAAAGTGACCATAAGAGACATCATGAGACTGTTAGGTCATCTGACATCCACTATTCCCGCAGTGCGATGGGCACAACATCACATGAGAATCTTGCAAAAGTTTCTCCTAGAATCCTGGGACGGAGAACAAAGCTCTCTAAACAGGAAGGTAGAAATTCCACTAAAAGTGAAAATATCTCTCCTGTGGTGGAAAATAAAAAGAAACCTCCAAAAAGGAGTCTTTTGGCGACCGATAAACCAGATCACTATAACCACCGACGCCAGCAGCTGGGGCTGGGGAGCCCATACAAGGTGTCATGTAATCCAAGGCTCCTGGAGTCCAGAGATGTCAGAAGCCTCTTCAAACGTAAGAGAACTGTCGGCAGTATGGGAGGTGCTAACACATCTTCTTCCATGCGTAAAGACCCATCATGTAAAGATACTGTCCGACAATGCTACTACCGTAGCCTACCTGAACCGACAAGGGGGTACCAGAAGCAAAAAACTACAAAGATTGACAGGGGAAATTTTCAGCTGGGCAGAGAAGAATATAAAATCCCTGGTAGCAGTTCATCTGAAAGGAGAGGAAAACAAAATAGCAGACTATCTCAGCAGAGAAGTTCTAAAAGGGGGAGAGTAGTCTCTAGATCCCAACATGTTCAGACAAATAACACTCAAATGGGGGCTACCAAAAGTAGATCTCTTCGCAAACCAGAAAAACAGACAACTCGAGTTATTCGGTTCCCTCTCCAACAGGGATCACCCACTGATGGTGGACGCCCTGTCCTGTCCATGGCCAAAAGATCTCCTGTACGCATTTCCCCCGTACAACATAATTTCAAAAGTGCTAATGAAAATAATAGAGGAGAAAGCACAACTAATATTAATCGCCCCCTTTTGGCCCAAAAGGTCCTGGTTTCCCCTTCTCTACAATCTGTCGGCAGGTCAATACTGGTCTCTTCCATCATATCCGGGACTACTACGTCAGGGGCCGGTACTTCATCCAGAGGTAGCAAACCTTCACTTAACAGCATGGAAAGTGAACGGTTCACTTACAGCAAAGAGGTCTATCAGATTCCGTAATATCTACCCTACTATGCAGTAAAAAGGCCTCTACCTCTCGGATCTATAAAAGAACTTGGGAAGCCTTCCTAAGATTTGCAGGAGACAGGATATACCACAGTCAGGAGACTAATATCCCACTCATACTGGACTTTTTACAGGCAGGCCTGGATAAGGGCCTCAGACCCAACACCATAAAAGTACAAGTCTCAGCATTAAGTAGCTTCCTTGATGTAAGATTGGCAGACCTTCCATTAATAAAGAGGTTCATAAAAGGAGCATTCAGAAAATGCCCATTTGTTCATTCGACCATTCCCCCGTGGGACTTGAACCTAGTGCTAGAAGTCCTAATGGAGGCACCCTTTGAGCCTTTAGAAGAGATCTCACTTAAACTCCTGTCCTTAAAGACTGTCTTTCTGCTGGCTATAACATCAGCCAAGAGAGTAGGTGAGATTCAGGCATTCTCCTGTAAAGCACCTTATCTTACAGTTTTATAAGACCGTATTATTCTTAGACACACCCCAATGTTTCTACCTAAAGTGGCCTCAAGGTTCCACCGCCAACAGGAGGTGTCACTTCCATCCTTTTGTGAGAATCCAACTTCTGACCTGGAGAGGAAATTCCATAACCTGGATGTCAGGAGATGTCTACTAAAATACCTGGAAATCTCAGCGACATTCAGAGAATCAGACCATCTCCTCCTTCAATTTCAGGGGCAGTGCAAGGGATCAGCGGCAAGCAAAGGCACTATATCCAGATGGATCCGGAACACCATTGAATTTTGCTATCTACAGAGGAACTTAATCTGCAGTAGTCCCACCCTAGAGTTTATTTCTCTATTAATCCTCCTGGAGTGCCGTTGTGGAGGCACCGGGGAAAAGAGATGATTACTCTTACCGGTAATTGGTTTTTCCAATAGCCTCCACAACGGCACTGGATTCCCTACCCAAGTGGTATAATTTATGTGGAATGTTATGTTACTCATGTTATGTTGTCATTATATCAATACAGTTTTGAACCAACTAACTAACCGAGTCCTATCTCATTAACTGAAGCAGGTAAGGGGAGGGGCCTTTTAAACTTAAGCTTCTACGTTGTTTCCTGTCCTGGGGAGGCGGGGACACCCTCCTGGAGTGCCGTTGTGGAGGCTATTGGAAAATCCAATTGCCGGTAAGAGTAATCGTCTCTTTTACACATTTTGATTGCAAACTACTTCTCACGCATATGGGCCCCTAAAATGCCAGGGCAGTATAACTACCCCACAAGTGACCCCATTTTGGAAAGTAGACACCCCAAGGTATTCTGTGAGGGGCATGGCGAGTTCCTAGAATTTTTAATTTTTTGTCACAAGTTAGCGGAAAATTATGATTTTTTTTTTATTTTTTATTTTTTATTACAAAGTCTCATATTCCACTAACTTGCGACAAAAAATAAAAAATTCTAGGAACTCGCCATGCCCCTCACGGAATACCTTGGGGTGTCTTCTTTCCAAAATGGGGTCACTTGTGGGGTAGTTATACTGCCCTGGCATTTTAGGGGCCCAAATGCGTGTGAAGTAGTTTGCAATCAAAATGTGTAAAAAATGGCCGGTGAAATCCGAAAGGTGCTCTTTGGAATGTGGGCCCCTTTGCCCACCTAGGCTGCAAAAAAGTGTCACACATGTGGTATCGCCGTACTCAGGAGAAGTTAGGGAATGTGTTTTGGGGTGTCATTTTACATATACCCATGCTGGGTGAGATAAATATCTTGGTCAAATGCCCACTTTGTATAGAAAAATGGGAAAAGTTGTCTTTTGCCGAGATATTTCTCTCACCCAGCATGGGTATATGTAAAATGACACCCCAAAACACATTCCCCAACTTCTCCTGAGTACGGCGATACCACATGTGTGACACTTTTGTGCAGCCTAGGTGGGCAAAAGGACCCACATTCCAAAGAGCACCTTTCGGATTTCACAGGCCATTTTTTACACATTTTGATTGCAAACTACTTCTCACGCATATGGGCCCCTAAAATGCCAGGGCAGTATAACTACCCCACAAGTGACCCCATTTTGGAAAGAAGACACCCCAAGGTATTTCATGATGGGCATAGTGAGTTCATGGAAGTTTTTATTTTTTGTCACAAGTTAGTGGAATATGAGACTTTGTAAGGAAAAAAAATCATCATTTTCCGCTAACTTGTGACAAAAAATAAAAAATTCTAGGAACTCGCCATGCCCCTCACGGAATACCTTGGGGTGTCTTCTTTCCAAAATGGGGTCACTTTTGGGGTAGTTATACTGCCCTGGCATTTTAGGGGCCCTAATGCATACAAAGTAGTTTGAAATCAAAATCTGTAAAAAATGGCCTGTGAAATCCGAAAGGTGCTCTTTGGAATGTGGGCCCATTTGCCCACCTAGGCGGCAAAAAAGTGTCACACATGTGGTATCGTGGTACTCAGGAGAAGTTGGGGAATGTGTTTTGGCATGTAATTTTACATATACCCATGCTGGGTGAGAGAAATATCTCGGCAAAAGACAACTTTTCCCATTTTTTTTATACAAAGTTGGCACTTGACCAAGATATTTCTCTCACCCAGCATGGGTAGATGTAAAATGACACCCCAAAACACATCCCCCAACTTCTCCTGAGTACGGCGATACCACATGTGTGACACTTTTTTGCAGCCTAGATGCGCAAAGGGGCCCACTTTCCTTTTAGGAGGGCATTTTTAGACATTTGGATCCCAGACTTCTTTGCACGCTTTAGGGCCCCTAAAATGCCAGGGCAGTATAAATACCCCACATGTGACCCCATTTTGGAAAGAAGACACCCCAAGGTATTCAATGAGGGGCATGGCAAGTTCATCGATTTTTTTTTTTTTTTGGCACAAGTTAGCGGAAATGGATTTTATTTTATTCTCACAAAGTCTCCCTTTCCGCTAACTTGGGACAAATTTCAATCTTTCATGGACTCAATATGCCCCTCAGCGAATACCTTGGGGTGTCTTCTTTCCAAAATGGGGTCATTTGTGGGGTGTTTGTACTGCCCTGGCATTTGAGGGTCTCCGCAGTCATTACATGTATGGGCAGCATTAGGAGTTTCTGCTATTCTCCTTATATTGAGCATACAGGTAATGAGATTTTTTTTTTTCCGTTCAGCCTCTGGGCTGAAAGAAAAAATGAACGGCACAGATTTCTTCATTCGCATCGATCAATGTGGATGAAAAAATCTCTGCCCAAAAAAAAAAAAGGAGGGGAAAGGCGTCTGCCAGGACATAGGAGCTCCGCCCAACATCCATACCCACTTAGCTCGTATGCCCTGGCAAACCAGATTTCTCCATTCACATCAATCGATGTGGATGAATAAATCATTGCCGGGATTTTTTAGATTTTTTTTTTATATATACAAAGTGTTTGCCAAAGCATATGAACACCGCCGCCTCCTCAGCTCATATGCCTCGGCAAACGTATCTTTTACTGCAGAGGAGAAATCTCGTCTTGCAGCGCCGCATACACCGACTTGTGTGTAATCTGACAGCAGCGCAATGCTGCAGCTGCTTGATCGCTTGGTCTACCTAGGAGGTAAAAAAAAAAAAAAAAACAGGCCGCAACGCAATAAATTTATTAACATTAACTTTAGAGAACATTAACTTTTATAAACTTTTGAAACTGAACAATAACTTTTTTGCTTACCGGTGATTTTTTTTGTTGTTTTTTGTTTTTTTAACTTTATAAGACAAACCTCTCTTTCCCCATGGGACAATGTGCAAAGCGCAAATCGCCCAGAGATGTGGCGAAGTACATTATGCACTTTGTCCCAGGTGAAAGGAGAGGTTTGTGGCAGCTCTGTGTGAAAGGGCCCTAAGACCCCTGTGTGCCTGTCCTGTGTGACGCAATCCCTACACTAATAGTGTACCTGAGTGTGGAACTTGCGGAAACACTCCCCTATGCATAGGGTAGGCTGGTCAGGACAGTCAGGACAAAAAAAGGTGGGGTCACGCCTTATTCCACCCCTGCTACAGACACAAAATCTTTTTCTTGGGGAACGTTGAGTTGGGGTACCAGGATAGACAGACGGGAAGTGTCTGCCATGTAGCCGGCTCACTACATCAGGGCCTTGGGGCACGGACCCTCCTGGATACAGGATTTCCGAAATGATCTCTTCCTGGAATTTTAGGAAGGATCCTGTTCTCCCAGCCTTACTGTAGAGAACAAAACTATTATATACAGCCAATTGGATCAAATATACAGACACCTTCTTATACCAGTGTCTGGTGCGTCGGGAAACTAAATAGGGAGCCAACATCTGGTCATTGAAGTCCACCCCTCCCATGTGAAGGTTATAGTCGTGGACAGAGAGGGGTTTCACAATGACTCCAGTTGCCCTTTCAATTTGTACAGTCGTGTCTGCGTGAATGGTGGACAGAAGGTAAACGTCCCTCTTGTCCCTCCACTTCACCGCGAGCAGTTCTTGGTCACACAAGGCAGCCCTCTCCCCCAGTGCAAGTCGGGTACTAACGAGCTGTTGGGGGAAGCCCAGGCGACTAGGTCGCGCGGTGCCACAGCATTGAATTCCGACTAGATGTAAGTGCTGAAAGAGGGCCACGCTTGAGTAAAAATTGTCCACATATAAGTGGTACCCCTTGTGGAGTAAGGGTGACACCAAGTCCCAGACAATCTTGCCACTGCTCCCCAGGTAGTCAGGACATCCGACCGGCTCCAGTTTTGAGTCTTTTCCCTCATAGACCCTAAAACGATATGTATAGCCTGTGGCCCTTTCACAGAGCTTATACAGTTTGACCCCATACCGGGCGCGCTTGCTGGGGATGTACTGTTTTATGCCAAGGCGCCCGGTAAAATGTACTAGGGACTCGTCTATGCAGATGGGTAAATGCAGTGGCGGCTGGGCCTGAGGCGGATAGCAGTTTGGCGCATGTCCTTCCACCACCGAGGATTGCAGGGCGCTTCTCTTTGCCTCCTGTTGCTTCCTCCTCCTACTCCGCTTCCTCATCCTCTACCACCTCCTCATCTGGTCAGCGTAACACCTTCACCACCAACTTCAGCACAGCCAGGGGTAAACGACAGCAGGCAGTTTTAAAACGTATCTGTTTGTGGGACAAGCCCCACACCGCTCAGGAGCTGTGGACGGGCATGGAACAACAGACCGATGAGTGCTTTGTGCCAGTAAGCCTCAAGCCCGGCCTGGTGGTGTGCGATAATGGGCGAAATCTCGTAGCAGCTCTGGAACTAGCCGGTTTGATGCACATCCCTTGCCTGGCGCATGTGCTGAATTTGGTGGTGCAGAGGTTCCTTAAAAATTACCCTGATGTGTCAGAGCTGCTGCAGAAAGTGCGGTCCGTCTGTGCGCGCTTTCGGTGTTCTTACCCTGCTGCTGCTAGCCTGTCAGCGATGCAGCGTAATTTTGGCCTTCCCGCTCACCGCCTCATATGCGACGTGCCCACAAGGTGGAACTCCACCTTGCACATGCTGGCCAGACTGTGTGAGCAGCAGCAGGTGATAGTGAAGTTTCAGCTGCAGCACGCACAGGTGAGTCGCTCTGCGGAACATCACCTCTTCACCACCGATGACTGGGCCTCCATGCGAAACCTGTGTGCCTTGTTGCGCTGTTTTGAGTACACCACCAACATGGCCAGTGCCGATGACGCCGTTCTCAGCGTTACTTTTCCAATTCTATGCCTCCTTGAAAAAACGCTTCGGGCAATGATGGAAGAGGATGTGGCACAGGAGGAGGAGGAGGAAGAGGGATCATTTCATAGGGTTTCAGGCCAGTCATTCACAAGTGGCTCCGAGGGTGGGTTACTGCACCCACAAACGCCAGGTACACAATTGTCTAGCCAGGGCATAGTTCTGGAGGATGACTAGGTGGAGGATGAGAAGGAGGAGATGGAGGAGGAGGAACTGTGTTCACAGCAGGGTGGCACCCAAACCAGCTCATGGCCATCACTGGTGCGTGGCTGGGGGGATACAGAGGACACAGACGATATACCTCCCACAGAGGACAGCTTTTCGTTGCCGTATTTCACACTGACAGATGCAGCAGTATGTGTGCACACGTCTACACGTACTGAATGATGGGTCTTCCCCCTTCAACTTCTGGGTCTCCAAATTGGGCACATGGCCTGAGCTTGCCCTTTACGCCTTGGAGGTGCCCTGCAGCCAGTGTATTGTCTGAACGTTTGTTTAGCACGGCTAGAGGGGGTTATCAGATGTTATATTTCACAATGTTTTGGGGTGTACCCTAATTTAAACAAAAACAAGAATTAAAGCCAAAAACAAGTGTTGGCTACTAGAGATGTCCCAAACTATTCGCCGGCGAATAGTTCCCGGCGAACATAGCTTGTTCGCGTTCGCCGCTGTGGGCGAACATATGCGCTGTTCGGTCCGCCTCCTATACGTCATCATTGAGCAAACTTTGACCCTGTACCTCACAGTCAGCAGACACATTCCAGCCAATCAGCATACCCTCCCACCGCCTATCAAAAAGCAAGGACAGCATCCATCTTAGATTAATTCTGAAGCTGCAGTGTCACAAAGTTGTAATCGCAATGCGATTAATACAGGTTATATTAGTCGCATTGCGATTACAACTTAGAGCTGGGTTCCTAATGGTTATATTGATAGAATATAACGAAGATTGAGACTATAGTGCTATATTCGTTGTCAATTCTAGCAATACAACCATTAGGAACTCAGATCTAAGTTGTAATCGCAATGCGAATAATGCAGGTTATATTAATCGCATTGCGAATTCAACTTAGAGCTAAGTTCCTAATGGTTGTATTGCTAGAATTGACGAATATAACGAATATAGCACTATATTCTCAATCTTCGTTATATTCTAGCAATACAACCATTAGGAACCCAGCAGCTCTAAGTTGAATTCGCAATGCGATTAATATAACCTGCATTAATCGCATTGCGATTACAACTTTCTCAAATCCGACAGTACATTCTAGTATGGAGCCGTTCCCATGGTGATGGGGACGCTCCATGAGCACGGAAGTTGGCAGAAGCTCTAAGTTGAAATCGCAATGCGATCAATTCAAGTTCTATAAATCGCATTGCGATTTCAACAGAACTTCTGCTGACTTCCGTGCTCATGGAGCATCCCCATGGGAACGACTCCATGCTAGAATGTACTGTCGGATTTGAGAAAGTTGAAATCGCAATGCGATTAATTCAAGCTCTATAAATCGCATTGCGATTTCAACTTACCACACTCTGCATCAACTACGTAATTTTCCATGGGAGTTTTGCCATGGACCCCCCTCAGGCATGCCACAGTCCAGGTGTTAGTCCCCTTGAAACAACTTTTCCATCACTATTGTGGCCACAAAGAGTACCTGTGGGTTTTCAAATTCGCCTTCCTATTGATGTCTATTGCGGTTCGCCCGGTTTGCGCGTTCGTGAACATTTGCGGAAATTCGCGTTCGCCGTTCGCGACATCACTATTGGCTACCCCCTTCTCCTACACCGCCACTTCCACCTACACATCCACCGCCGCCTCAACCTCCTACTCCATATGGACCTCGTCCTCCAAGATCAAGATTATTATTTTTTATTTTTACGTATTTTATGTTATTTTAAGTCATTTCCCTATCCATATTTGTTTGCAGAGCACTTGCCATGCTCTTGGCCACATTTTGCTGCCATTTTCAGTCCTCTAGGCCTTTCCATGACTTTTTTAGAGCCATTTTAGTGCTCAAAAGTTCTGGTCCCCATTGACTTTAATGGGGTTTGGGTTCGGGGTCAAGTTCGGGTCCCGAACTCAAACTTTTTTGTGAAGTTCGGCCGAACCCGTCGAACCCGAACATCCAGCTGTCCGCTCAACTCTAGTTATGGCTCTTAGAATGCAGTGATAAAAAAAAACAAAATCACTTGGCCATTAGGGTTAGTGATCTGTAAACAGACAATACTTTAGAAATGTGCCCAAGTGTTCTGAAGTGCATATACTATGTATGTAAATGTACAATCCCCCCCCCCCCCCTTGCGGGAAATTAGATGATTACTATATGTACCATTTACAGCTGGCAGTATAGTAAACCTAATAGGGGATATTTACCCACACAAAATGACAAACAAAATGGTGTGCCTACTTTGCATAATTAATTAAAGGATTTGTCCAAGTTCAATTGCCAGCAATAAACAAAGTGACAAAATAACAAAAGGAAGTTCTCAACGCTTTTTCTTCCTTGCCACCTCCAACAATGCGCTTTAATCCTACACGATGAAGTCATCTTCCTGGCTGCATGGGTAATGTTCCGTACTCACCACGTTACCAGAATGCTACACATGAGTGCTGAGGCCACTGACTGGCTGCAGTAGTGAGTATGGGACTTCACTTCTGCACTGAGGTAAACAATTGCCAACAGAGAGGATTGGAACATGGCGCAGGAAGCTGTGGGGGTGAAAATGGTAATCATCGCTTCTTTTGATTTAACACATTTATTGTTGCTGGCAAAATTTTAATTGAACTTGGACAACCCCTTTTAAAGGTTTTTTCAATTTGTCTGATGCAGCGTGGCTTACCTGGGCAGTGGTGTGGCCTACCAGAAAGTAGAGTGGATCGGAACATGCCAATGTGCACCAAAAATGTGCCAAATTTGTTCTGCTAAATTCTGTTATGGTATAGGTGAGCCAGTCATCAGCTCGCATAAATGGGAAAAACTAGTGGATTTTCAGGTCATCAAGGCTAAGATTACGCTGTCTCAAAATTACACAAGAATAGTAAAACTACCCAAATGTATTTATAAAGAACATCAGCCTTACTTTACTCTGTTCTTCTCTATAGACAAATGGGCAGCCCCTTGGAATGCTGGTGGATGTTGGCTGTGGGACTGGACGCTACACTTTACCTCTAGCTCCTCACTTCGAGAAGGTCCTGGGAATAGACATGAGTGAATCCCAAATAAATGTGGCTAAACAAAATACGTTGGCAAACAATGTGTCATACATGTGAGTACTGCGCTGGAATTACTAGTTCTGCTAATATAACGAGAGGATTAGATGGCTTAGTCACCCTGGGACTCTCTCTTCTGTCTAAAGGGTGGCTTCAGCGGAGAAGATACCGGTGGAGAATGATTCTGTGGACCTGGTGCATGCCGGACTTGCTGCACATTGGTTCACAATAGACAAGTTTCTGAATGAGTCAGTTCGAGTACTGAAGACAAATGGATGCCTGGCTTTACATGCTTTTTATCCAGCCGCTGAGTTTGAATACAAGGATTTGTCACATGATCTGAACGCAGTAATGTCAAAGGTAACATGCTGATAATTATTAGTGACAATGCAGATACAATGTATACATTTTTATTGTGTATAGTAAAATTCTGCTGTGTTGCATTTGCATACAAACTGAGTTTTTTTGGGCCCACCAGAGAAATTGGTTCTGAAGGACCAAGCTCCATCTATACAGAACAGGTGCACATCCATGTTTAACTGCAACCTGTTATTATAGATTGTACATTTCTTTATTATTTATTATTATTAAAGTGCCATTTATTCCATGGCGCTGTACATATGAAAAGGGGTGCACATACATACAGGAGTGCACCTAGCCTTTCTGCTGCCTGAGGTGTAAACTGAAACGGTGCCCCCAGCATGCCAATTTCTTAACCTAAACCCTTTGCCACAATGAAAGCGCTCATTGCCCATGGCCCTTCTGCTGCCCCCCGCTTGCCCCTTCCTGATGCTGCCTGAGGCGATTGCCTCACCTGGCCTCATTGGTAGTGCACCCCTTCATACATAATACAGACAATTGCACTAAACATGAACAAGAAGAGGTACAAACTGGTACAGAAGGAGAGAGGGCCCTGCCTGCGAGGGCTTACAATCTTTATCAATAAGGTCTAACAGGTAATTTGTGAATCA
Organism: Bufo gargarizans; assembly: GCF_014858855.1. Taxonomy (NCBI): domain Eukaryota; kingdom Metazoa; phylum Chordata; class Amphibia; order Anura; family Bufonidae; genus Bufo; species Bufo gargarizans. Next base: position 53,648,635 of record NC_058087.1, on the reverse strand, counting down.
ACACATACGAAACAGACAGAAGTAGCATGAATGGCTCCAAAGTCTGTTACAATGAGATTTTCTTGTATTGTAGTTTTGGAGACCTGTTATATTATTGTATGATGTTATATCATTTTTGTTTTTTTGGCAGGTGTGGGATACGTTGTTCCAGTATTTTGATAAAACCACAGGACACATGCTTTGTCAGTACCAAAATATATATGAGGCTATTCCACTAAAAGACAAGGAATTGTAAGTTTTAACATATTTAAAAGGGTATTACGGTTGTTTGACATTGTCCTCTATAAACAGGCTAGGAAATAACTATTAGATCAGTTCGGGTCTTACCACTGGGACCCCAACCGATCACGAGAATGGGGACCTCGTACCCCTTGCAGCCCTCCTGAAATGAAGGAAGCGGACGCTCGCACATGCACATGGCCACTCCATTAATTTATATGGGAGTTCCAGAGATATCCGAGTGCAGCGCTAGAAATGAATGGAGCTGCTGCACGTATACGCGACTGGTCACTCTGTTCATATCAGTGTGGATGTGGGGGTACGGGTACTCTGTTCTCTTGATCTGGTAGGACCCCTACAAATCTAATAGCTAAAACAATCAAACGTCAAACAATCGGAATACCCATTTAATGTCTTTTTCTCCACTTGTGCAGATAGGTTTCTGAATCCTGACCCTTATTCTTGGAAATATCTTTCGAGCTTCCACAATTCATTGTTCTCTAGTTATAAAAATCCTGTAATATAAAATATTTATTAGCAAGCAAAGTAAAAGTAATTTTATGAAACTGGTGTAAAGTGAAACTGGCTTAGTTGTCCATAGAAACCAATCCGGTTCCTCCTTTCAATCTTATTGATTTTTTTGATTGGGTGACTAAAATAATAAATGGTGGAGGTGCAGTAGACATCGCTTATCTACACTTTAGTAAGGCTTTTGATACTGTCCCACATAGAAGGCTTATCAATAAATTGCAGTCTTTGGGCTTGGACTCCCATATTGTTGAATGGATTAGGCAGTGGCTGAGGGACAGGCAACAGAGGGTTGTAGTCAATGGAGTATATTCAGACCAGGGTCTTGTTACCAGTGGGGTACCTCAGGGATCTGTTCTGGGACCCATATTGTTTAATATCTTTATCAGCGAAATTGCAGAAGGCCTCGATGGTAAGGTGTGTCTTTTTGCTGATGACACAAAGATTTATAACAGGGTTGATGTTCCTGGAGGGATACACCAAATGGAAAAGGACTTAGGAAAACTAGAGGAATGGTCAAAAATCTGGCAACTAAAATTTAATGTTGATAAGTGCAAGATAATGCACCTGGGACGTAAAAACCCAAGAGTAAAATATAAAATCAGTGATACAGTCCTAACCTCAGTATCTGAGAAAAGGGATTTAGGGGTCATTATTTCAGAAGACTTAAAGGTAGGCAGACAATGTCATAGAGCAGCAGGAAATGCTAGCAGAATGCTTGGTGTATAGGGAGAGGCATTACCAGTAAAAAGAGGGAGGTGCTCATGCCGCTCTACAGAGCACTAGTGAGACCCCATTTGGAGTATTGTGCTCAGTACTGGAGACCATATCTCCAGAAGGATATTGATACTTTGGAGAGAGTTCAGAGAAGAGCTACTAAACTGGTACATGGATTGCAGGATAAAACTTACCAGGAAAGATTAAAGGACCTTAACATGTATAGCTTGGAAGAAAGACGAGACAGAGGGGATATGATAGAAACTTTTAAATACATAAAGGGAATCAACAAGGTAAAAGAGGAGAGAATATTTAAAAGAAGAAAAACTGCTACAAGAGGACATAGTTTTAAATTAGAGGGGCAAAGGTTTAAAAGTAATATCAGGAAGTATTACTTTACTGAGAGAGTAGTGGATGCATGGAATAGCCTTCCTGCAGAAGTGGTAGCTGCAAATACAGTGGAGGAGTTTAAGCATGCATGGGATAGGCATAAGGCCATCCTTCATAATAGATAGGGCCAGGAACTATCCATAGTATTCAGTAAATTGGGCAGACTAGATGGGCCAAATGGTTCTTATCTGCCGACACATTCTATGTTTCTATGTTTCTACTGAATAGACTGTTAGAATTTGTATTATGGCAAGAAAAAAGCAGCTAAGTAAAGAAAACGAGTGGCCATCATTACTTTAAGAAATGAAGGTCAGTCAGTCCAAAAAATTGGGAAAACTTTGAAAGTGTCCCCAAGTGCAGTCACAAAAAACATCAAGCGCTACAAAGAAACTGGCTCACATGCGGACCGCCCTAGGAAAGGAAGACCAAGAGTCACCTCTGCTGCGAAGGATAAGTTCATCCGAGTCACCAGCCTCAGAAATCGCAGGTTAACAGCAGCTCAGATTAGAGACCAGGTCAATGCCACACAGAGTTCTAGCAGCAGACACATCTCTAGAACAACTGTTAAGAGGAGACTGTGTGAATCAGGCCTTCATGGTATAATATCTGCTAGGAAACCACTGCTAAGGACAGGCAACAAGCAGAAGAGACTTGTTTGGGCTAAAGAACACAAGGAATGGACATTAGACCAGTGGAAATCTGTGCTTTGGTCTGATGAGTCCAATTTTGAGATCTTTCGTTCCAACCACCATGTCTTTGTGCGATGCAGAAAAGGTGAACGGATGGACTCTACATGCCTGGTTCCCACCGTGAAGCATGGAGGAGGAGGTGTGATGCTGTGGGGGTGCTTTCCTGGTGACACTGTTGGGGATTTATTCAAAATTGAAGGCATACTGAACCAGCATGGCTACCACAGCATCTTGCAGCGGCATGCTATTCCATCCGGTTTGCGTTTAGTCGGACCATCATTTATTTTTCAACAGGACAATGACCCTAAACACACCTCCAGGCTGTGTAAGGGCTATTTGACCATGAAGGAGAGTGATGGGGTGCTGCGCCAGATGACCTGGCCTCCAGAGTCACCGGACCTGAACTCAATCGAGATGGTTTGGGGTGAGCTGGACCGCAGAGTGAAGGCAAAATAATATCCCAGGTGCTGTCAAGGGCTCATGGAAAAGTGATTACCAGTAAGTAATCTTAAATTTCCCTTACGCCCATGACAGCACCCTTGAGAGACGACTAGAATAGTACCTAGCTCAGGGTAGGACAACTGCCTGCAGAACTTTCCTGCCAAAAGCTAGCCACTCCTTAGAGTATAAGTCTAATCTCTAGTTGCAAAAGAAAGTACACTGAGATTTCCCCCTACAAATTTGCTCTAGAGATGCTTCAGCCCTTTCTGCCCAAGTAGTAGAAATGGATCTGGTAGAGTGAGCACCAAATTCGAAAGGGGGCGATTCCCCTGCTGAAGAATAGGCTAAGGTAATGGACCCTACTATCCATCTAGATCAGGGGTGCACAACCTTTTCTGGTTGGGGGCCACGTTGTCAGCCTAAACCAATTCCAAGGGCCGAAAATAAAAGTTAAAAGAGTTCCTACCAACTGAAATACTATATTTTTGGCATACTGAACATACAGTATATATATCATAAATGTCTAATTACACTTCTAGTACTCCCATCTAATGGGAGAATACATGAAAAATACATGTGAGCAGCCACAAGACATAGAAATACATATCTGTTACCAGATGGTTGGGGGCCGCACATAATGGTATCGAGGGCCACATGTGGCCCCTGGGCCGCAGGTTGTGCACCCCTGATCTAGATAGTGTTCTGGAAGAACCTTTATTACACTATTTTTACCACCAAACTGTATAAAAAGTCTAGAGGATTTTTTCCATTGATTAGTGATTCTCAAATATTCTGATATCTTGGGTCTCATGAAACATGGAGACCACTTTAGGTAAAAAGGAGGGATCTGGCTTAATGAGCACTCTGTCTTACAGGATGTTAGTATAAAGGGAGAAGGCCAAAATTTCGCCAACACGCCTGGCCGAGGTAATCGCCACCAAAAAAGCAGTTTTGAAAGACAAAATGTTAATAGGTAGATCCTGCAAAGGCTCGAAAGGAGGCTACATCAATCTAGATAAAACTAGATTAAAGGGGTATTATCATCTTAATGATCACTGTTAAATCTGTTAATGATTTAACAGTGATCATTTTTCTAAATATATTTAATTAACAAATTCCCACCCCTTAGAAAAAATAAACCTATACTTACCTGACTGTTGTCTTCCGTCTCCCCTGGTTACGGCCACCGCTCTTCTCAGGAATCGTAGTGGCCGCGCATGCGCAGACGACGTCTTTTCTTCTCCCGGCCGGCCGTGCGCTGTACTGAATGCGCACGCCGAGGCCACGCATGTGCTATGGTGATTTCTTCCTGGCCAGTATAGTATACTTGCCAGGAAGAAGTCACCAGGGCGCATGAGCGGACTCGGCGTGCGCGACAGCCGGGAGAAGACATCAATCAAGATGGAGCCCGCCCCCTGCCGAGTGCCGAAACCAGGAAGTGGACAGCGCGCCGGGAGCAGGTAAGTATTAAACGGCGTGTTAAGAATACCACTTTAAGGTCCCAGGGGGGACTGAGGATCTGATCACAGGCTTAATCATACTAATTGTTTTAGGGCCTCTTTTACACGGGTGTGACGGATTGGCTCCGGATGCGTTCAGGGTGCATTCAGTGAAACTCGCACCATTTTGCAAATAAGTTCAGTCAGTTTTGTTTGCAATTGCGTTCAGTTGTTCAGTTTTTTCCATGCGGGTGCAATGCATTTTGATGCATTTTTCACGTGTGTGATAAAAAACTGAAGGTTTACAAGCAACATCTCTTAGCAACCATCAGTGAAAAACGCATTGCATCCGCACTTGCTTGCGGATGCAATGTGTTTTTCACTGAAGCCCCTTTCACTTCCATGGGGCCAGGGCTGCGTGAAAAACGCAAAATATAGAACATGCTGTGTTTTTCACGCAACGCAGAACTGATGCGTGCGGGTGCTATGCGTTCACATCACGGATTTCACCGCGGCAAATTATCTTGTGTGAAAGGGGCATAAAGAATCTCCTTATCCATTGATGATTTGCAATAGGATAATCAAAGTAGGCACTAAGGGCAGAGACCTGTTCCTTAAGAGTATTCAGTCTTAGGTTTTTATCCAGACCCTTTTGCAAAAAATCTAGAATTTTTGGCATGGGAGGAGATCTACCGGGATTTTAGACAGGCCCCTATGTTCTAAGATCTCCCCCTCAAATACCATGCTGTTAGATGAAGACTTCTCACTTCTGGATGGAAGACAGGACCTTGAAACAACAGATCCTGCCTGTCCGGAAGAATCCAGGGATCTGTCAAGGAAAGTTTCCTCAACCAAGTGAACTAAGTCCTCCTTGGCCAAAAGGGGGCAATTAGAATAAGCCTCGTCCGTTCCTTCCTCAACTTCTGTAATACTCTTGGAAGGAGTCTTAGAGGAGGAAAGGCGTACAGAAGCGGATTCGGCCACGGAAGGGAGAACGCATGTATCCCTGTCGGGGAATCTTCCGGATTTAGGGAAAAAAATAGGTTGCATTTTTTGTTCTGTCTGGTCGCAAAGAGGACTTGTTGGTTTAAGCACCATTCTCCTTGATCTAACTGGTTTCTGCTTAGAAAGTCTGCCACCTTGTTCTCTACTCCCTTTAAATGTACAGCTTTGACAAAGGGAACGTAAGGAATGACCAGGGAGAAAATATCTGCGGTTAAGGACATAAGGTTTTTTGATTTGGTTCCTCCTTGCCTGTTTAAATAAGAAATGACCGTGGCGTTGTCTGAAAATATTTTTATTCCTTTTCCTTGTATTTTGGGTAGGAATTCCAATAGGACTGCTCTGAGTTCCTTCATATTCTGAGAGTCCTGACTCTCTATCGAGCTCCATACCCCCTGACGGACCTCCCCCTGACAATAAGCGCCCCAACCAGACGGACTGGCATCCGTAGTGATGGATATCTGCTCCTGGGGATCCCAATGTAGACCCTGAGACAGATTTGCAGGTTCTAGCCACCAGGTTAGCGATTGAATCACTTGAGGGGTCAGGGAAAGTGGGGCGTCTAATGGGAATAGAGTTCCCTGCCGCTCTTTTAGAATCTAGACAAGAAAAAGACAAAAAACACAGCGCCTCATGTGTGGTACCGCCTTATAAACAGTATAATATTAGGTGCGTAATTCGCTTACCGAATGCTGTTATGAGGAGTCACAACAGCTATATATGCCTTAGCTGGTATCTATCCTCACCAGCTTCAGGGGATGCCGTGCTGCTGCCTGGGCCTCTTCCTGTCTCAATAGTTCCAGGAAAATTGGTATGCAGGTTATCATAAAAGTAGGAGACCACTATCCGGCGCTGCTGGCATATAGGTCAGTCCTTAGGTTTAATAATATTATTTTATTAAAGTCAACGCGTTTCAAGGGCGAAGTGCCCCCTTCGTCAGGACAATTTACAGAATACAAACTCACTTGTGATCGAGACATTTAAAACACTGTTTTGGCGGGTTAATCTGGGGGAGGTTCAAAGGTAGGAGCGGGTGTGTTTAGTATAATGAGGCTCCTAGATAGAGTCCTTCAATAGCATTCAATTACATCAATTGGAAGAAGATGCTAGGAAAGATGCACACTCGTATCTAATGCGATACCTAAGGGGATATATTGTATAATGTGTGGGCTACAGTGGCGCTAGACCGAGCGCTCCATGTGGCGGCTTGATACATATTTTAAACTGATACATTTAATGATCCATTTAATGTTACTAAAATGAGCGATCTCTTGCTGTGCTGGCATCTCCACAGATCCACAGCGCACACTATTCTCCTACACAGAGCCAGAGCCATTCTCAGCTCCATGCTCTCTCTGTGCAGCGATCCTCTGTGTCAGCTGCTCTGCAGGATCTCCGGACGCAAACTGCCTGCCGCGATTATTATAATGTATAATAATACATATCCATATGACAACCAGTTATACCTACAGGTAACGACACACGATCCTGTACTTGTGTATATATTTATATATATATATATATATATATATATATATATATATATATATATATGCCTGTATAATCCCTCTATAATAATGGTCCATAGAAAATTAGGGTAAATATTACCCTATATCCTATGTAATTTTGTGTAACTTTGTGTGGTTTTTATATATATCTTTTATATATGTTTTATATATCTATCTACCCACCTAATGACCCCCACCAACTGTGCTCCCTGTGAGCCCATCCATTTTATCTATGCTAAAAATAGTCAATTAGATAGAGACTTATTTATGTACCTATTTATCACATTATACAACAATATAATGAGAGCTATGGGTGTAATCCCAATATTTATATATAGACTTTTACTCTGGTAGACACGGTTTTTAGTGTCTTTTAAAATATAGTTGGTGCCTGATAATATTTTAACCCCTTCGGCACAGACTGGTCAAGAATCTTAATTTTAATTTTATACTTACCCCCACTATATATAAGTAGCCGATTTGACAATTAGGTGCACATCGGGGCTAGGCGCCCAAATAATGGGACACATAAGAATTATCCTATCTTCTGTGAAATGAGGGTCCCGCACCACGCAGGGCCACTGCACTAGCTGGTGCAGAGAATAGGAATCAAGGTTAACACCAGCGTTGCACCAGCGTGACCTATGTGGACTGTGACCATTTGAGATGAGAGATCGGGCAGCGCTGGTGCTTCACAAGATCGCGGCAGGCAGTTTGCGTCCGGAGATCCTGCAGAGCAGCTGACACAGAGGATCGCTGCACAGAGAGAGCATGGAGCTGAGAATGGCTCTGGCTCTGTGTAGGAGAATAGTGTGCGCTGTGGATCTGTGGAGATGCCAGCACAGCAAGAGTTCGCTCATTTTAGTAACATTAAATGGATCATTAAATGTATCAGTTTAAAATATGTATCAAGCCGCCACATGGAGCGCTCGGTCTAGCGCCACTGTAGCCCACACATTATACAATATATCCCCTTAGGTATCGCATTAGATACGAGTGTGCATCTTTCCTAGCATCTTCTTCCAATTGATGTAATTGAATGCTATTGAAGGACTCTATCTAGGAGCCTCATTATACTAAACACACCCGCTCCTACCTTTGAACCTCCCCCAGATTAACCCGCCAAAACAGTGTTTTAAATGTCTCAATCACAAGTGAGTTTGTATTCTGTAAATTGTCCTGACGAAGGGGGCACTTCGCCCTTGAAACGCGTTGACTTTAATAAAATAATATTATTAAACCTAAGGACTGACCTATATGCCAGCAGCGCCGGATAGTGGTCTCCTACTTTTATGATAACCTGCTCTTTTAGAATCTGCCACTGAAAAGACCTGGAGTGAAAAAGGGCCCAATTGACCACAGTTATTGTGGAGGTCATTCTGCCCAATACTGTCATCCCGTGTCTGATGGTTTGATTCTTTGAGGTTAGAAGGGACCACACGTCTTCTCTTATTTGGGATACTTTGTGTTGAAGAAGAAAACACTGGTTCACTGAATCCAGGATTAGACCCAGAAACACATCTTTGGGACGGTATCAGATTTGACTTACCCCAGTTAATTTGCCATCCTAGTTTTGTCAGGATTTCTATTACTTCCAGAAGATGAGAGGTTATCATATCTCCGTATTCCGCCACCACCAGGAGGTCGTCCAAATAAGGGATGACCAGAACCTCTCTTATGTGGGCCATAACCTCTGCCATTACTTTTGTAAAGAGTCTGGGGGCCTGGGATATTCCAAATGGAAGCACTTTGTATTGGAAGTGATGAATTTGACCTTCCATGGATACTGCCACTCTGAGATATTTCTGGAAATCTGTATGAATTGGAATGTGATAGTAAGTGTCTTTTATGTCTATGGTGGCCATGACGCAGTCTTTGTAGAGATGCTTTATTGTTGACTGTACAGATTCCATTTTGAATTTTTTGTATTTCAGAAAATGATTTAGGTCCCTCAGATTTATGATCATCCTGAATTTGGGTACTAGAAAAAGGGATGAATAAAAACTCCTGCCCTTTTCCCAGTCTGGAACAGGAACCATGACCCTTTTTTCTATTAGAGAAAATATTTCTTGTCTTAGAGCCAGGTTTCTAGCGGAATTTTGAACTATATTTGTCATTTTTAATCTTTCCGGTTGGGGGGGAAGCAAACTCTAGACGGAACCCTTCTTTTATGATGCCTAATATCCACAGGCTTTTAACGAGCTCTTTTCCCATGCCCGAAAAAATAGAGAGTCTTCCCCCCACTGGACAGAAACCGTAATTGCTGACTTGGATCTTGAAGCAGACTGATTGTTAAAGAGGAATCCCTTATTTTTTCTATTTTTGTTTTCTTGTCAAAAAAACTGCCTTCTGTCTGTGTGTAAGGTTTTTTGTTCCTGTGAAAAAACTGTTGTTTTTTTGGAGGTCTAGAAACAGGAAAACGCTATTTATCAGAAGCCTTTTTTAAAAGGTCATCCAAAACAGGCCCAAAGAGATAATCTCCCTGGCATGGGATAGAGCAAAGTTTATTCTTTGAACCTGTGTCACCTGACCATATTTTAAGCCAAATAGCTCTTCTTGCATAGAGCAGCTGACTTGGCACTTAACTTTAAGGCATTTGCAGAAGTATCAGAAATAAAGTCCACTGCTTTAAGAATGGTAAGAAATACTTCTAGTAATTGGTCCCTAGGGGTTTTATCTTGAATATGGGACTCCAGCTCTTGTAGCCATAATTTTAGCGACCTGGCAGTAGAGGTAGTAGCAATATTTAGTTTAAATTCTTGGGTCGAGGCTTCCCATGCTTTTTTAAGGTATACTTCTCCATGTCTGTCCATAGAATCCTTTAAACTACCAAGATCCTCAAAAGATCATTTCAATGGGTCCGCAAAAAACGCGGACAGCACACCGTGTGCTGTTCGCATCAGTATGTCAGTTCCGTTGTTGCGCAAAAATAAATAGTGCATGTCCTATTTTTTCTAGTGTGCGGACAAGGATAGGCATTATTACAATGAATAATCAGCAAAAAAAAAAAAACGGATGCCATACGGAACGTCATCCATTTTTTTTGTGGATCCGCAATTTGCGGACCGCAAAACACATACGGTCGTGTGCATGTAGCCTTACACAGAACGTCCTATCCATAGGACAGGAAACAGAAAACTGGTGGTATGGGGAGGTATCCCTCCTTAAGTGCTCTCCACGAAGGTTCCTGTTTCCTGTCCTGGATGGAGGCGGTCTCTCAAGGGTGCTGTCATGGGCGTAAGGGAAATAAGCCCTCATACAGCTATGTGAACGGAAATATTAAAACATTATGTCTCAAGGAAGATGGGGAAGAAAATTTAAAAAGCAAAAACGAAAAAACCTCCGGTAGGGAAACGGTTAAATGCTGTAACCATTATTTTTTTCATTTTTCTTTCAAAATTCTTTTTATTGATTACATATGTCAAAAGTGGTCTAGCGTGACATAAGAGCAAGGACAATAAGCAATCACCATTTGCATATCAAGGTATGGTAACATCTGAACATTGTAAAATAAATCAGCTTGCATTGTTGTACAATATATCGTTATACATCATAACATTGCTGGACAACAATTGTGATAGAATTCTCAGTATAGCATTGATGGTTCTACTGAATGAGGGAAATTTTTTCATTTTTACTAAGATCAACTATATTGTAAGCATATATTTTTCCTTTACAGGATCACAGATATACCAGTCACCGTTCAGCTGTCCATTCCTGAAATTATTGGATTTATCCAGTCAGTTTACATGTATCAGGCATTCATGGAGAAAGATGTGAAAGGAGCAGAACATTTCCTTACCCAGACTGAAAAAAGGTGCAGTATAAATACACGGTTCTTTGCTTATAACATTTCATGGATTCAATGATAATTTGCCTGCCAATCCATTGTTAGTATTGAGGTGGTTAGGTCCCCTTAGGCCTCTTTCACACGGGCGGGTTTTCCGCACAGGTGCAATGCGTGACGTGAACGCATTGCAACCGCACTGAATCCTGACCCATTTATTTCAATGGGACTGTGTACATGAGTGATGTTTTTCACGCATCACTTCTGTGTTGCGTGAAAATCGCAGCATGTTCTATATTCTGCACTTTTCATGCAACGCAGGCCCCATAGAGGTGAATGGGGCTGCGTGAAAATCGCATAGCATCTGCAAGCAAGTGCGGATGCTATGCGATTTTCACGGATGGTTGCTAAGGAGATTGATGTGGCGGTCCATTCACTTTATTATTTTTAATTATAACATGGTTATAATGAAAAATAATAGCATTCTATAATACAGAATGCTAAGTAAAATGTCACTTGAGGGTTAAAAAATGACTCACCTCATCCACTTGATCACGCAGCCGTTATAGTCTTCTTCTTCTTGCAGGACCTGCGCTGACGTCACCACGTGGTGAGCGTGATCACGTCAGCGCAGGTCCTGCAAGAAGAAGATAGAAGACTATAACGGCTGCACGATCAAGTGGATGAGGCGAGTAATTTTTATTTATTTTTTTAACCCTCAAGCGACATTTTACTTAGCATTCTGTATTATAGATTGCTATTATTTTCCATTATAACCATGTTATAATGGAAAATAATAAAATCTACAGAACACCGAACCCAAACCCGAACTTCAGTGAAGAAGTGGGTACCACATTCAGTTTTTTATCATGCGCGTGCAAAACGCATAAAAACGCTTTGCACTCGTGTGGAAAAAACGAAACAATGCAATCGCAGACAAAACTGACCAAAATTGCATGCGCAATTGCGCAGGTTTCCCGCAATGCACCAGCAACGCATCCGGACATCTGTGATGTCCGTGTGAAAGGGGCCTTAGAGAAAATGGGAGAATATTTTTGGCCCTGAGCGATATGCATGGCTCCGCACTCTAGGCAACTGGAAGGAATCAGACAGACACAGTTGTAATTTAACCAAAGTGGCGTTTACTTTACTCATGTGGGGTAACAGGCATGCGGGTACAACAGTCTTTGACAGGCCACAGGCTTAGTGGTTACAATCTTAATGAAGACAGAGGCTTAGTTACAGGCAACAGAATAAATTGGTACACTGTCACTTTAAGAGCCAGCAGATATAATACTGTCCCTTTAAGGCCTCTTTCACACGACCGTATGGCTTTTTCAGTGTTTTGCGGGCCGTTTTTTCTGGATTCCGTTTTTTGTTTCCGTTGTGTTTCCGTTTCGGTTCCGTTTCTCCATATGGCATATACAGTATACAGTAATTACATAGAAAAAATTGGGTTGGGCATAACATTTTCAATAGATGGTTCCGCAAAAAACGGAACGGATACGGAAGACATACGGATGCATTTCCGTATGTGTTCCGTTTTTTTTGCGGACCCGTTGACTTGAATGGAGCCACAGACCGTGATTTGCGGACAAGAATAGGACAAGACTCAAAATCTAGCGGAACAGAATTGCGGACATACGGAAACTGAATGCTCACGGAGTACATTCCGTTTTTTTTGCGGACCCATTGAAATGAATGGTTCCATATACGGACCGTATACGGAACGCAAAAAACGTTTGTGTGAACGAGCCCTAAGAAATAAAAATTCTCTCTTCCTGGGCAACAATACTTTGGCTCATGTTTCCTCAGAGTGGCAGCAATGTACATTACATTATTACAACATATACCTTTCCAAGTGGCACAGAATCACACAGTCTCTAAGGCTGCTTTCACACTTCGGCAGGGATCAGCAAAAATGCTTCCGTGTTTGATAATACAACCGCCTGCATCTGTTATGAACAGATCCGGTTGTATTATCTTTTAAAATAGCAATGACAGATCCGCCATTAAAACCATTGTACGTCAATGGGTGCCAGATACCTTTTGTATTGTGTCTGAGAAAACAGATCTGGCACCATTGACTTGCATTGTGTGTCATGCTGGACCAGTTTTGCTCCGAATCCCATGCCGAACAGGTATGGAAATGCAACCAAATGGAACGGAATGCATTCTGGTTCATTCTGTTCTGTTCAGTTCAGTTTTGTCCCCATTGACAATGAATGGGGACAAAGTATAAGTGTTTTTCTCCAGTATTGAGATCCTCTGCCGATCCTCTGCCAAAAGAAAAACGCAAATGTGAAAGTAGCCTAACAGGCACTTCCATGTTGCAGTCACAACCACTGCACACACTCTGATCTATCGTGGTATCTCTGCCTTACGAAACACACAGATCAAGATGTCTCACTCTGCAGCAGATATGTGTATCTCTGCAACACATACTATTGGTGACAGCCTGGCAGGTCTCTGACCTGTCTCTTCATAGGCTCCTTTCAGGATCTTAAAGAAAGGAGATTCCAGCTCAACTACAGTTCACAGACACAGGAGGATGCACAGACTAAGGAGCTTCTCTGCCTGTCAATGAAAGCTCCAAGCCCTCTGTGATATTCTGACTCCATTGCCCTAGCAAATCCCTGAGGTTTTGAACCTTTTTTTCCTGCGACAGGTGGCAGGAGATCTATGAGACTGGCAACACGTGATTTGATCTGACATGTTTTCCGTTTGGATCAAATGACATCTGTGTTGTTTGTGGTGCTTGCCACACATTCTTTCCCAGGTGTGGCTATTAGGGTCATTTAACCTTCTCTATTTATAGTCGCTTCTCCCACAATGCTGTGCGGTTTACAGCTTCTGTTTGGACCTTTGGGTAGATTGTGGTTGGATCTCGGCTGAGTTCATGGTGCTTCCATTGCTCCTTTGAAGTTAAGTCTTTCCTTTCCCTTTTGTATTTTGTTTGGGTTCTGTGTGTTGCAATTCCCTATTGTTTGTATTAGGCCTTAAGGAGAGTCCTGTTCGTTCTTCCTTTTGGAGGAACAGGTAGTCTCTTCCCTGCCATTAGTACCAGGGTCCTATAGGACTCTAGGTATTCCTGTGTATGAACTCACCTACCTTTGGGGTCTGTTCATACTGGTAGTCAGTCAGGATTTTGGTTAGGGTTTTCACTAGGAGGTGTCCATTTTCCGTCCTTAGTTCTCAGGACTGATTCCCTGTCCCCCCCCTCTTCCCTCCTATGCTCGGTGTGGTGTTTCCTTCCACACCGAAGCGTGACATTATATACCGCCAACAACTTAATTTTTTTGTTTGTTTGTGTGCAGCCATGGATCCTATTGCTGCACTGGCAGGTCAGCTGCAAGGGCTATCTTTGGAGGTAGCTGACCTCCGCACGACCGTCTCCAGATGCAGAGATCACAGGCTGTTGGTCCTGGTGTTAGTGGTCGAGACCAGGCCTATCTGGAGCCTAAAGATTTTCTGGGGGACATGATAATTTCATTTTGTTTAGGGAGGCGTGCAAACTGTATTTTAGGTTACGTTCACACTCATCTGGGAATGAGCATCAGATAGTTGGTGTGGCCATTTTGTTGCTTAAAGGGAACCTGTCACCGGGATTTTATGTATAGAGCACATGGGTTGCTAGATGGCCGCTAGCACATCCGCAATACCCAGTCCCCATACGGATGGAGTAGAGTTAACACTCATGTTTTCTGAGATTTCTGAGTTGTGTTATCTAATCTAAGCACACACCTTCAATTGCTTTTCAATGGCTTTTGTCTCAAGATAACGCGATGAGCTAAGAAATTTGAGTTAAGAGCTGGAGTGCTAACCCTGCTCCATCTGTAGCTCTGTGTGCTTTTATTGTGTAAAAAAAATGATTAACTACATATGCGAATTAACCTGAGATGAGTCCTGTGTTGTGGAATCATATATCTATATATCTAGTATCAAATGTATACTTGCTTGTATTATATCTAACAGTTTGCTTAACAAACAAGATGGCCCCTGAAGTAGCAGCCAGCTCCCTTAATAATCCCTTACTAAACACTTTATGATATTGAAATTGCTGACATAGTGCTGACATTGCTAAAGTATGGAGTGATAATGTGATACCTTGTCATGGGACTTAGTAATGTGACAATTAGATCATCAAATTAGCCGAGTCATAAAGTTCCTCTTTTTTGTTATAAAATATCATGTAATCTCAATAAACGCAGCATCTTGCATTGACTGACTTCTCTGTGACAGTCTGTGTGTGATCTCTCTTTCAAGGCGTACGTATGCCAATTATTTTATATCATTCGGAGCAATACATCAACAATACATCACTGACTATTGGAGTCAGATCCAGAACCATATCAGTTGGCGCCCAACGTGGGGCCTGAGGATTGGACCTCCTGCTGGCGTACCCCCAGAGACTGGACCCAGAGAGACAAGCCAACGGACACCGGGACCGCGGCCCGTAATAAGAGGTGAGAAAATATATTCATCTTACCTATTCTGTGTCCCTTGGCTTAGTCTATCCATATTTGTTCTAGGGAGGGGTGCACCGACAGTGAGGCATCCTCAGGGGCATGAAAGTAAGAACCCCATTGTATTGATAAGCTTGATGTATTGTGTTTTATTATTTTTTTGTGTATGGTTGGTTTCTCTGGTCTCTGGGAGAAAGGAGAGGCATAGACTGACAGAACAATAGAAGTCTCCTAAAGTGCCTACATTGAGGGGTAACCCTGGTGTGTAACCCCAAGAAATAGTAGAAGGGAAGGAGACGGCTTGCTGATAACCCAGTGGTGTGTTAATCTCAAGCTCAAGGTGTTTGTTTGTCAGTGTCTGTGCTAATCCAACTATCAGAGACAGAAAGTGTTGAAGGCTCCAGAAAGTGTTGAAGGCTCCAGAAAGTGTTGAAGGCTCCAGAACGTGTTGTTTTGAAAAGATGGGTAACCGAAATAGTGTCCCGAAGGGCTATTGTTCACCTGAACAGTACGTGGCGGACCGGAGAGGAAAAGGTTATGTCAAAGGACTAAGCAAGTTAGAAAAGAATTATGGTATTGCAAAAGGAGGTGTGTTGTGTTCTGCTGTGTGGCAGACATTGTTGACTGAGAAAAGAGGCAAATTGAATGATGATAAGTTGATAGATACAGTCAGAGTATGGCTGGACTGTAGCAAAGAATTTGAACAGACAAAAGGAGAAGCAATGTTTGATGAAAAATCAGGACTCCATTACTATCGGCCTGGCCCAGTCTTAGTACAGGAACAGCCACCGCCCTATAACAGTGGCGCAGCTGAAAGAAAAAGGGGAAGTTGGACTTGTACACATTGTGGTCAGCAGAACCCTGCCCCCCGTGATACGTGCTTAGCCTGTGGTGCTCCACGCCCACATAATCATGCTCTTTTAGCCCCCCAGCACGTCTCACCAGTCCCAGCAGTGACGCCATCTTGTCCTCAGCCAACGCCCAAGGCTGGACTTGTAATCTCCCCAAACCCTGCTCTTTCTGTCATGCCACAAGTCACTGCTATATACCCACTTGTAAATCCTGACGGCACCTACATGCTACCCAGTCAGCCCATAGCTCCAGCTCATATAATGGTAGGAGGTAGTGGTGCTGTAGATCAGGAAGATGAGGATGGGGAGAAACAAAAGGAAGATGCAGGGGAAGACTCACAGCAGACAGTGGACTATGCACCTGGTACTGCAGCACAAACCCCGGGATATCGCAGCCCCCCACCGCACCTTGGACAATTTTCTGATATTACCCTAAGTAGTCAGCAGGGTGCAGCAAGAGCAATGAATGAGTCTTTTCAAAACCAAATTACAGAGCTGCAAAGAGAGATCCATAACATAGGACAAGGAAATCTTGAAGCCTTAAGGGAAATATACTTGAACACTCCCCGTACGGGCCACCTAGGTATGTGTCCTTTACCCCCCAGCAGTTGTTCACCATAGTGAACCTCATGCCTGACCCAGATACACACCCTATGCCCTTTTATAGAAAATTGGCACAAGTTTATCAAACCTACGGGTGTACTTGGTCAGACTTGCAAAGTATTGTACAAAATAAAACTGGTGAATTTTCTTCACTTATAATGGATCACATACGCCAACCAGAACTCCCTGGAGCAAATTATGACACTCGTGATTCAGAATCTGGCCGTGATTTCATTCAGCAATTATATAAGTGGGCGAAAGACAGACTAGCAGAGCAGTCCACGACCCTGCAAGACATGGTGCAGGATAAAGCAGAGTCAGTAGAAAAGTTTGTACAAAGAGTTAAACAAAACTATAAAGATATGGGATTCAGTCCAAATGAACCTGTGCACTTAAGACTCCTAGCACGGTCATTTGTAGATGGCCTTAGGCCAGATCTGAACAAAGCTCTTGTAACCTGTCGCCCAGAATGGAAATCATTAACATTGGAAATCTTAGAACAAGTTGCAAAAGGGCTGGAGAGTAGTACAAAGAAATCCCGCATATCAGTCATGGCAGTCATGACGGGAGAAGAAAGAGAGGAAAGACCCCCGCCCCGTGTCTGTTATGGGTGCGGCAAACCAGGGCACATTAAGAGAAACTGTCGCTCCAAACATCTGTGGCCAGCAGATCAGAGCCAAAGAGGAACTCCTCCTCCATGGCCAGCTCCATCCCACTAGGACGTTGGCAAACCAGTGTTGCTGGGAGGGGACACCCCGTGTATGGCAGTCTCTGCCCCTCCTGCAGGCCCCGCCCCTCGAATCACCCTCGATGTGGCAGGGAAGGAACTCTCATTCCTTGTAGACACTGGTGCAGCCCGCAGTGTGTTATGTGAGACCGCCATACTCCCTTCCTGGCTCACAGATATGCATTTACCCTGCTCTGGTTTAGAAGGGGTCACCCAGCACAACCCTGTTACTAAGCCTCTCTTGATTACTCCCTCTACTAAATCCCAAAGCCAATCTCCACAGTTACATCTGCCCACTGGAGTAATGTCACAATTTGTTGTAAGCCAGACATGTCCTTATAACCTATTAGGCTCAGATTTTCTTCAGAAAATACGTGCCAACATCCAGTTCAAGGAAAATGGTACAGTTGTTTTAGGTACGGCATTGAGTCCTGAAGAAACCTGCCTCCTAATGGCATTAAAATCCCAGTCACTTGAATCACATGAACAAGGGGATTCGCTGCAAAGCATTTTGCACCTCATCCCTAATACCCTTTGGACCAAAGGTCCCCAAGACATTGGGCGTCTCAAAGTCCCACCAGTCACTGTAACCTTGAAGAATCCTAACTTACTGCCTTATAAAGCACAATACCCTCTCTCCATTTCCCAGAGAGATGCTATCACCCTCCAGATACAGGCTCTTCTTGCAAATGGAGCTATTAAAATTACCACCTCACCATGTAACACTCCCTTATACCCAATTAAAAAGAAGAGTGTGAAGGGACAGCCTCCTGTATATCGCATGGTACAAGACCTCAGAGCAGTTAATGAGGCTACGGTCTTTGAAACCCCCATTGTACCAAATCCCCACACTTTGCTGGCTAGCATTCCTCCTGTGGCTGCTATCTTTACTGTCATTGATCTAGCAAATGCCTTTTTCTCTGTCCCATTACATGAAGACTCCCAATTTCTCTTTGCTTTTACACATGATGGAAAACAATACACCTGGACGGTGTTGCCTCAAGGAGCTCATAATAGTCCTTCCTGCTTTAGCAAAGCAATGGCATCCATCTTACAACCATGGCAAGCAGATCACCCAGAGGTGGAACTCTTACAATATGTGGATGATTTACTCCTCTGTGCTGACTCACACCCCGTCTGCCTGAACTCATCTGCCTCACTTCTTGCCTACCTGGCGGATGCTGGGTGCAGAGTCTCACGTTCTAAATTACAGTTGTGTCTTCCAAAAGTTGTTTTCCTAGGTCACTGCATCTCTCAAGGCAGTAAGCATCTTACGGATGCCAGAAAGAAAGCAGTCTCAGACATCCCACTGCCAGATACCCCTCACCAACTGCAAACCTTTCTGGGACTCATTTCATACTGTAGACCATGGATCCCTAATGCATCCGTTCTAATGCAGCCACTATTTGATTGCATACCCCGTATTGCTACTGTTCCTTTCCAAATGACTGCAGAAGCCATAAAAGCATTCCAATCTCTCAAACAAATCATTGTCACTGCCCCAGCTCTTGGCATCCCTAACTATCAGCTTCCCTTTCGCCTTTATGTCATGGAACGTCAGGGTCATGCCACTGGAGTTCTCACCCAGAGCCATGGGGGTCGTAGTAGACCTCTAGGCTACTTCTCAAAACGTCTAGACCCTGTAGCCAGAGCCGCCCCTTCCTGTGTCAGGGCCGTTCATGCTGCTAGTTCTCTCCTGAACGCTACAGCTGACATCGTCCTGGGACACCCACTCACCATCATGGCTCCCCATGACATCTCAGCTATCCTGCAACAAACACAACCTAAACACCTCACTGCACAACGCCACCTCAGGCTCCAGTGTAGCCTGCTTCTGCCAGATAATGTCACCATCCAGAGATGCCACATCCTCAATCCTGCTGCACTCCTTCCTCTCCCAAGGGGGGAGTGTACTGCAGATGGAGATTCTGCAGATTTTATTGATCTACGTGCTGAAGAAGATCTTCAGGAAGAAGAACTATGGGCCTCAACCGACTCTCTTTTCAAAGAACAAGAACATGATTGCATTACAATGATGGAAGCTGAAGTAGGAACTCCACCATCAATACAGGATACTCCTTTGCAAAACCCACACTGGACACTCTTTGTAGACGGTTCAAGGTATGCCGATGACAAAGGGAAATTCCATACAGGCATGGCAGTTACTAGTGAGTATGAAGTACTGTGTGCAAGGCAATTGCGCCCAGACCAGTCAGCACAAGAGGCTGAACTCATAGCCCTTACTGAGGCCTGCCTCATAGCAAAAGACTCCACTGCTAACATCTACACAGACTCCAGATATGCTTTTGGAGTAGTTCATGATTTCGGAATAATATGGAAGGCCAGAGATTACATTACAGCAGCAGGAACCCCAATTAAACATGCTTTAGCAGTGGAGGCTTTGATGACTGCAGTACTCCTGCCCACCAAAGTAGCAGTAATCAAAGTAAAGGCACATACCCGTGCTGACACACCAGAAGCCAAAGGAAATGCATTGGCGGACCAAGCAGCCAAACAGGCAGCAATGGAAGAGGAAAGAGCACAGCCAGATAAAATCATGTTAGCACAACCGGATGTCAAGCAACAAGAAATATCATGGGATCTACTGAAACAGATGCAGAAGCAAGCCACCCGCTCAGAAAAGGAAACCTGGTTAAAGGAGTCAGCCCTGGAAGAAGAATCCGGACTTTGGACACAAGGGAAGAAAGTGTGCTTGCCTAGAGCACTCTATCCTGTAATAGCCTCTGTGGCCCATGGGCCCACTCATCAATCTAAGACAATAATGAAAGAGCTCATCGATAAAATATGGGTAGCCCCAGGAATCACTCCTGTACTAGTGAAATATGTCCAGTCATGTTTAATCTGTGCCCAATGCAATCCAGGTAGGACTGAGCCCACGCCCAAAAAATGTCTCCCAAAAGCCTTATACCCCTTCCAGAGGATCCAGATTGATCATATCCAGATGCCAATGTGCCAAGGGTTTCAATACGTGTTAGTAGTGGTAGACATGTTCTCTGGGTGGCCAGAAGCCTACCCCGTCAGGAATCAGACAGCAACAACTACTGCTAAAAAATTGATACAGGAAACTGTCTGTAGGTACGGGGTACCTGAGGTCATTGAGAGTGATCAGGGCCCAGCATTCACTGCTAACCTAACCCAAGAGGTCTGGAAGATGGTAGGGTCACACCTGGCATTCCACACCCCTTACAGACCCCAAAGTAGCGGCAAAGTCGAGAGACTGAATGGGGTATTAAAGTCAAAAATGCTGAAAATGACTAGGGAGACAGGGCTCAATTGGGTTCAGTGTTTACCAATAGCACTCTTTGCAGTCAGACACACTCCCAAACCTCCCCATAAGCTGACTCCACATGAGATATTGTTTGGGTCGGGACCCCGGATGGGGCTGTACTTCCCTCAACAGTTGCAAATGCATTATGAATCTGTTGCAAAGTATGTGATAGCTTTGAGCAAACAGTTGTCTAACATCCATGTACAAGTCTTTTCTTCCATTCCAGATCCTGACTCCCTAGAAGGCAGCCACACTCTGAAACCAGGAGAGTGGGTAGTGGTCAAGAAACACGTCAGAAGTACCCTAGAACCACGCTTCGAGGGGCCTTACCAAGTACTACTGACCACTCCAACTTCTGTAAAGCTCGAAGGGAGATCCACCTGGATCCACGCCTCTCACTGCAAAAGGATAAGGAACCCGCCAGATTCAGAAATAACAAAATGATTTTCTTTTATCTGCTAGCACTGGTGACACTCACCACCAGTGCATACATTCCTCCCCCGGCGGAAATGGATGATGACGGGTGGGACAATAAGTTTGTCAAACATCATCAAGTGTTGTATAAAAGTCTGAAGGAAGGTGATTCTGACACCACCACCTCTTCACTAAAAGATTGTTGGATATGTACACATGGCCCAGTAAATGCTAGAGCTATGCCTTATTTAGCTGTGCCCCTAACCTTCCAAGAGATAAGAGATTTGGCAGGATCAGCTGTTTTCCTTTCTAGCATAAAAGAGGTTAATACCAAAAATGGCAACAGAAAAGCTTCCCTAATAGTAGTAGCATGGGATGGGTCCCCATGGCTAATGATAAACAGAACAGGACCCTCAGCTCAGAATAGCAATATGCCCTGGAATGACTATATGTGGAGCAATGTATCCTGCTTCCCAAATTGGACCCACTGTTACTGCCTACAGGTACAAACCCATGGTATGGTTTTCAGTTCCCATAACAGATCAGGCTGTAATGATTCCAACCCAGACAGTCCAGTACAGTGCATTGGTATATATGCTGAAGCAAGTGGTGATCTGGCCTGCGCCCGGCGCAGTGTAAAGGACTTGACAATAGGGATGACTAGTGAAACCACAGAGGGTCAAGAAAAGGGTCAAAAACTGGCAGAAGGTATCAAACTAGCCCACTTAATCACTCGTTTGTTCAATAGCACAGTGGTTTCGGTCCCAAAAAATATATACCTAGTATGTGGACACAGGGCATATAAATGGCTCCCTTCGGATTTCAAAGGTTTATGTACAATTGCTAGGCTCACACCAGCCACTTTTACACTGCCTCATGGAAAATTAAATGTCAATGCTATCCCCAAACACACCTTATATAAAAGAGCCGCAGATAACATTCCTAGACCAAATGGAAAACCCCATCTTGTGGAAATGAGTGGTGCCAACAAGTTCTTTAGTACTCTATTAATCTATCCTATGCTTACACAAACATATGACAAGCTAGTAATGGCTACCGACTACTTGGATGATCAGATTTGGGAAATTATGAAACTGATGAATACATCTAATGTTGTCCAGAATCAGCTCATCATAGTCACTAATCAACACACTTTAGTATTAGACTACTTGACTGCAAAGGATGGAGGTATGTGTCAGGTAGTAGGTACTGCATGCTGCCATTATATCGATCCACAAGGTAATCTACAAGTAAAAGCTGGTTTGGAAAAGATGAGTGAGATACGTGATGAATGGCTAGAGTCTCACAGTGCAGATAAGTCAACATGGTGGTCTGACACTTTCTCATTCCTTAATCCCAGTAACTGGTTCAAGGGAATTAGTGGATGGACGATGGGAATAATTCAGGGAATATTACAGATAGCCCTAATATTGATGGTAATCTACATATTTATCAAATTTGTTGTTTCCTGCATTAACCGTATCACCAACAGAAAGAAGCCTGCTGAGGAAGCCATACTACTTCTCTATGAACAAATGGCTAGCACCGCAATAGATGTGGATGTCGTCCCTGCATTCCCGACACCCCCTACATTCCCGACACCCCCGCCTTCTCCAACTCCCGCGGATGAAGCTCCTCCACCCAGACCTGAAGATCCAAGAGATGATGAGAATTAGGGACAAATGAATCCCAGGGTATTACCAGAAGTCCGCTCAATCGGGAACTTATTCACAAGGGATAAGTTGTCGCCACTGTGGGTGAAGAGGATACGAATGGTATGCCAGGGGATTCGCTAGGTTTAGGGAAAGTCTACAATCAAGTCTACAATCAAGTCTACAAGGGGGGACTGTTGTGGAATCATATATCTATATATCTAGTATCAAATGTATACTTGCTTGTATTATATCTAACAGTTTGCTTAACAAACAAGATGGCCCCTGAAGTAGCAGCCAGCTCCCTTAATAATCCCTTACTAAACACTTTATGATATTGAAATTGCTGACATAGTGCTGACATTGCTAAAGTATGGAGTGATAATGTGATACCTTGTCATGGGACTTAGTAATGTGACAATTAGATCATCAAATTAGCCGAGTCATAAAGTTCCTCTTTTTTGTTATAAAATATCATGTAATCTCAATAAACGCAGCATCTTGCATTGACTGACTTCTCTGTGACAGTCTGTGTGTGATCTCTCTTTCAAGGCGTACGTATGCCAATTATTTTATATCATTCGGAGCAATACATCAACAATACATCACTGACTATTGGAGTCAGATCCAGAACCATATCACCTGTACGTGAGATGAGTCAAGGACAGGACTCGTCTCAGGTTAATTTGCATATGTATCAAATCTTTTTTTTACACAATAAAAGCACACAGAGCTATGGGGACTGGATATTGCGGATGTGCTAGCGGTCATCTAGCAACCCATGTCCTCATCTCTATACACAAAATCCCGGTGACAGGTTCCCTTTAAGGGGGACCCTCAGTCATGGGCTTTTTCTCTGCCGACTGGATCGCAGTCTCTCCGGTCAGTATTTGATGAATTTTTCTAAGCTTTGGGTCTCATCTATGATGATCCGAATCGAACCATTCTAGCCGAAACCAAGCTGCGCGGCCTTCGTTAGGGTGATCGTTCCATTGAGATTTATTGCTCTGAGTTTAGGAGGTGGGCTACAGATACGGAGTGGAATGATCCTGCCCTCCATAGCCAGTTTTGTCAAGAGTTATCAGAGAGGCTGAAGGACGCTTTGGCCTTTCATGAAACCCCCAATGTCTCTGGAGGCTGCTATGTCTATTGCTATACACATTGATAGATGCCTTGAATGGGTCCGTAATCTATCTGCACCACAAAAAAGTAGTGAATGCACTTTTTTTTGCGGTGCAGAGACACGGAGATAAACGCGGGCCTGCATCCGTGATGTGAGGTGCACACAGCCGGTGCCTGTATTTTGTGGACACACTGTTAAGGGGTGGAAATACGTGTACGGCCGGGTAGTGGCCTTGTGTATAAGCCCTTATTCACACGTTCGTGTTTGGTTCATGATTTCCATCAGTCATTGTGAGCCAAATCCAGGTGCAAGTCTAAACACAGAACAGGTGTAGATTTTTCCCTTATACCTTATGTCTGTGGAGGATCCAATCCTGGTTTTGGCTCACAACCACTGATGGAAATCACTTACCAAACACTGATGTGTGAATAAAGCTTTAGGCCTCATGCACACGGCCGTTGTGCAGCCGTTCTGTGCACTGGGTAACGCAATTTGAGGTCCCCAATGCACGGACAACATCCATGCGGCAACCGGGACAGATCCACTCGCACCGCAAAAAAATAGAACATGTTGAACAACGTGGTTTAAAACATCCAGTGTGTGTATACGATCAGGTATGATGTTGTATCGATCAGGTAGTGTAAGGGTTACGCCTGCTTCACAGACATTGACAGACCAAACTCCCCTTTTAATGCACCGCAAACCACCGCAAACAGTCAATTTGCCCAACCGCAAACTTCCCATTTGCACAAGGTTGGATACCAAGCTAGCCATGTCCCGTTGATGTCATTGAAGGTTTCTTCCTCCACCCAGCCATGTACAACACCAAGGGTCCCGGAAAGGTGAATTTAATTGATTTTTCGAATGGGGAGATGGTAAAAAAAACGCTGGCTCCCTCCCCTTTGTTTGAATCCACGGTCACTGCGTCTGTGCCGTGCAATTTACTGTCCCACCCGATATGAGTGCTATTTTCTATAGTTCTCTCTTCTCATCAGTTTAATCCCTGTTACGTCCCCAATCTGGGGTCCATTTATTAAATGGATTTTTCGAACGGGCAGATAGTTAAAAAAAACGCTGGCTCCCTCCCCTTTGTTTGAATCCACGCCACGGTCACTGCGTCTGCGCCGTGTAATTTACTGTCACACCCGATATGAGTGGTATTTCCTGTAGTTCTCTCTTCTCATCAGTTTTATCCCTGTTACGTCCCCAATCTGTGGTCCATTTATTAAATAGATTTTTCGAACGGGGAGATGGTTAAAAAATTGCTGGCTCCCTCTCCTTTGTTTGAATCCACGCCACGGTCACTGCGTCTGCGCCGTGCAATTTACTGTCACACCCAATATGAGTGCTTTTTTCTGTAGTTCTCTTCTCATCAGTTTAATCCCTGTTACGTCCCATATCAGGGTAGGATTGCCTTTTGTGAAAAAAAATTTAGGCCGGGTATCTTCGACTGCCTTCACAGTTACAGACCAAACTCTGATACACCAAACTGAATTGATTTTAGGAACCGGGAGATGAAAAAAGCAGCTTGGTCGGTCCTCTTACTCCCACGTTTGGGCACTGCGCGTGCACAGAGCAATGTGCTGTGACACCCTATATGAGTGGTGTCTTAACTAGTCCTATTCCTATCAGTTTAATCCCTGTTACGTCCCCTATCCGGGGACGTGTGTCGAATTGATTAACCATTGTCGAATTAACGAACCATTACGACATCCTGGAATAATTTAGTTCTGAGCTTTGTACTTGATTTGTATTGGAATTGTTGGGGATTTTTTAAATTGTCTGCATTATTTCTAATAAACTATTAAGAGACTTTATTATGATTTTTTTATTTTATGTATTAAAAACCCACCCATACAACTTAAAAAAAGATGAATAAAAAAATGTAAGTTTTTTTCTATGAAAAAACATCCAGCCGTCTCGATCGCTTTTGGTCTGATCATAATGAAGCAACGACCTTATCATCTGGGGTGTGGCAACATTGCCAACACACTCATAGAGGTGATGATTAGAGTTGAGCGAACACCTGGATGTTCGGGTTCGAGAAGTTCCGCCGAACTTCCCGGAAATGTTCCGAACTTCGCCCCGAACCCGAACCCCATTGAAGTCAATGGGGACCCGAACTTTTCGGTACTAAAAAGGCTGTAAAACAGCCCAGGAAAGGGCTAGAGGGCTGCAAAAGGCAGCAACATGTAGGTAAATCCCCTGCAAACAAATGTGGATAGGGAAATGAATTAAAATAAAAATTAAATAAATAAAAATTAACCAAAATCAATTGGAGAGAGGTCCCATAGCAGAGAATCTGGCTTCACGTCACCCACCACTGGAACAGTCCATTCTCAGATATTTAGGCCCCGGGACCCAGGCAGAGGAGAGAGGTCCCGTAACAGACAATCTGTCTTCATGTCAGCAGAGAATCAGTCTGCATGTCATAGCAGAGAATCAGGCTTCACGTCAGCCACCACTGCAACAGTCCATTGTCATAAATATAGGCCCAGCACCCAGGCAGAGGAGAGAGGTCCCGTAACAGACAATCTGGCTTCATGTCAGCAGAGAATCAGTCTTCATGTCATAGCAGAGAATCAGGCTTCACGTCACCCACCAATGCAACAGTCCATTGTCAGATATTTAGGCCCAGCACCCAGGCAGAGGAGAGAGGTCCCGTAACAGACAATCAGGCTTCACGTCAGCCACCAGTGCAACAGTCCATTGGCATATATTTAGGCCCAGTACCCAGGCAGAGGAGAGAGGTCCCGTAACAGACAATCAGGCTTCACGTCAGCCACCAGTGCAACAGTCCATTGGCATATATTTAGGCCCAGCACCCAGGCAGAGGAGAGAGGTCCCGTAACAGAGAATCTGGCTTCATGTCAGCAGAGAATCAGTCTGCATGTCATAGCAGAGAATCAGGCTTCACGTCAGCCACCACTGCAACAGTCCATTGGCATAAATTTAGGCCAAGCACCCAGGCAGAGGAGAGAGGTCCCGTAACAGACAATCTGGCTTCATGTCAGCAGAGAATCAGTCTTCATATCATAGCAGAGAATCAGGCTTCACGTCACCCACCACTGTAAGAGTCCATTTTCATAAATTTAAGCCCAGCACCCAGGCAGAGGAGAGAGGTCCCGTAACAGACAATCTGGCTTCATGTCAGCAGAGAATCAGTCTTCATGTCATAGCAGAGAATCAGGCTTCACGTCACCCACCAATGCAACAGTCCATTGTCAGATATTTAGGCCCAGCACCCAGGCAGAGGAGAGAGGTCCCGTAACAGACAATCAGGCTTCACGTCAGCCACCAGTGCAACAGTCCATTGGCATATATTTAGGCCCAGTACCCAGGCAGAGGAGAGAGGTCCCGTAACAGAGAATCTGGCTTCATGTCAGCAGAGAATTAGTCTGCATGTCATAGCAGAGAATCAGGCTTCACGTCACCCAACATTGGAACAGTCCATTGGCATATATTTAGGCCAAGAACCCAGGCAGAGGAGAGAGGTCCCGTAACAGACAATCTGGCTTCATGTCAGCAGAGAATCAGTCTTCATATCATAGCAGAGAA
This sequence comes from Bufo gargarizans, assembly GCF_014858855.1. Taxonomy (NCBI): domain Eukaryota; kingdom Metazoa; phylum Chordata; class Amphibia; order Anura; family Bufonidae; genus Bufo; species Bufo gargarizans. Next base: position 53,621,232 of record NC_058087.1, on the reverse strand, counting down.
TCAGGCTTCACGTCACCCACCACTGTAAGAGTCCATTTTCATAAATTTAGGCCCAGCACCCAGGCAGAGGAGAGAGGTCCCGTAACAGACAATCTGGCTTCATGTCAGCAGAGAATCAGTCTTCATGTCATAACAGAGAATCAGGCTTCACATCACCCACCACTGTAAGAGTCCATTTTCATAAATTTAGGCCCAGCACCCAGGCAGAGGAGAGAGGTCCCGTAACAGACAATCTGGCTTCATGTCAGCAGAGAATCAGTCTTCATATCATAGCAGAGAATCAGGCTTCACGTCAGCCACCAATGCAACAGTCCATTGTCAGATATTTAGGCCCAGCACCCAGGCAGAGGAGAGAGGTCCCGTAACAGACAATCAGGCTTCACGTCAGCCACCAGTGCAACAGTCCATTGGCATATATTTAGGCCCAGCACCCAGGCAGAGGAGAGAGGTCCCGTAACAGAGAATCTGGCTTCATGTCAGCAGAGAATTAGTCTGCATGTCATAGCAGAGAATCAGGCTTCACGTCACCCAACATTGGAACAGTCCATTGGCATATATTTAGGCCCCGGCACCCAGACAGAGGAGAGGTTCATTCAAATTTGGGTAGCCTCGCAATATAATGGTAAAATGAAAATAAAAATAGGATTGAATGAGGAAGTGCCCTGGAGTACAATAATATATGGTTAAGGGGAGGTAGTTAATGTCTAATCTGGACAAGGGACGGACAGGTCCTGTGGGATCCATGCCTGGTTCATTTTTATGAACGTCAGCTTGTCCACATTGGCTGTAGACAGGCGGCTGCGTTTGTCTGTAATGACACCCCCTGCCGTGCTGAATACACGTTCAGACAAAACGCTGGCCGCCGGGCAGGCCAGCACCTCCAAGGCATAAAAGGCTAGCTCTGGCCACGTGGACAATTTAGAGACCCAGAAGTTGAATGGGGCCGAACCATCAGTCAGTACGTAGAGGGGTGTGCACACGTACTGTTCCACCATGTTAGTGAAATGTTGCCTCCTGCTAACACGTTGCGTATCAGGTGGTGGTGCAGTTAGCTGTGGCGTGTTGACAAAACTTTTCCACATCTCTGCCATGCTAACCCTGCCCTCAGAGGAGCTGGCCATGACACAGCTGCCTTGGCGACCTCTTGCTCCTCCTCTGCCTTGGCCTTGGGCTTCCACTTGTTCCCCTGTGACATTTGGGAATGCTCTCAGTAGCGCGTTTACCAACGTGCGCTTGTACTCGCGCATCTTCCTATCACGCTCCAGTGCAGGAAGTAAGGTGGGCACATTGTCTTTGTAGCATGGATCCAGCAGGGTGGCAACCCAGTAGTCCGCACACGTTAAAATGTGGGCAACTCTGCTGTCGTTGCGCAGGCACTGCAGCATGTAGTCGCTCATGTGTGCCAGGCTGCCCAGGGGTAAGGACAAGCTGTCCTCTGTGGGAGGCGTATCGTCATCGTCCTGCCTTTCCCCCCAGCCACGCACCAGTGATGGACCCGAGCTGCGTTGGGTGCCACCCCGCTGTGACCATGCTTCATCCTCATCCTCCTCCACCTCCTCCTCATCCTCGTCCTCCTCGTCCTCCAGTAGTGGGCCCTGGCTGGCCACATTTGTACCTGGCCTCTGCTGTTGCCAAAAACCTCCCTCTGAGTCACTTCGAAGAGACTGGCCTGAAAGTGCTAAAAATGACCCCTCTTCCTCCTCCTCCCCCTCCTCCTCCTGGGCCACCTCCTCTTCCATCATCGCCCTAAGTGTTTTCTCAAGGAGACATAGAAGTGGTATTGTAACGCTGATAACGGCGTCATCGCCACTGGCCATGTTGGTGGAGTACTCGAAACAGCGCAACAGGGCACACAGGTCTCGCATGGAGGCCCAGTCATTGGTGGTGAAGTGGTGCTGTTCTGTAGTGCGACTGACCCGTGCGTGCTGCAGCTGAAACTCCACTATGGCCTGCTGCTGCTCGCACAGTCTGTCCAGCATGTGCAAGGTGGAGTTCCACCTGGTGGGCACGTCGCATATGAGGCGGTGAGCGGGAAGGCCGAAGTTACGCTGTAGCGCAGACAGGCGAGCAGCGGCAGGATGTGAACGCCGGAAGCGCAAACAGACGGCCCGCACTTTATGCAGCAGCTCTGACATGTTGGAGTAGTTGTGAATGAACTTCTGCACCACCAAATTCAGCACATGCGCCAAGCAAGGGATGTGCGTCAAACCGGCTAGTCCCAGAGCTGCAACGAGATTTCGCCCATTATCGCACACCACCAGGCCAGGCTTGAGGCTCACTGGCAGCAACCACTCGTCGGTCTGTTGTTCTATACCCCACCACAACTCCTGTGTGGTGTGGGACCTGTCCCCCAAACATATGAGTTTCAGAATGGCCTGCTGACGTTTACCCCGGGCTGTGCTGAAGTTGGTGGTGAAGGTGTGTGGCTGTCTGGATGAGCAGGTGGAAGAAGAGGAGGAGGAAGCTGAGTAGGAGGAGGTGGCAACAGGAGGCAAAGAATGTTGCCCTGCGATCCTTGGCGGCGGAAGGACGTGCGCCAAACAGCTCTCCGCCTGGGGCCCAGCCGCCACTACATTTACCCAGTGTGCAGTTAGGGAGATATAGCATCCCTGGCCGTGCTTACTGGTCCATGTATCTGTGGTTAGGTGGACCTTGCCACAGATGGCGTTGCGCAGTGCACACTTGATTTTATCGGATACTTGGTTGTGCAGGGAAGGCACGGCTCTCTTGGAGAAGTAGTGCCGGCTAGGAACAACATACTGTGGGACAGCAAGCGACATGAGCTGTTTGAAGCTGTCTGTGTCCACCAGCCTAAATGACAGCATTTCATAGGCCAGTAGTTTAGAAATGCTGGCATTCAGGGCCAGGGATCGAGTGTGGCTAGGTGGGAATTTACGCTTTCTCTCAAATGTTTGTGAGATGGAGAGCTGAACGCTGCCGTGTGACATGGTTGAGATGCTTGGTGACGCAGGTGGTGGTGTTGGTGGTACATCCCCTGCTGGGCGGCAGGTGCCAACGTTCCTCCAGAGGCGGAGGAAGAGGCCGAGGCGGCAGCAGCAGAAGAGGCCGAGGTGGCAGCAGCAGAAGAGGCCGAGGCGGCAGCAGCAGAAGAGGTAGCAGGGGGAGCCTGAGTGACTTCCTTGTTTTTAAGGTGTTTACTCCACTGCAGTTCATGCTTTGCATGTAGGTGCCTGGTCATGCAGGTTGTGCTAAGGTTCAGAACGTTAATGCCTCGCTTCAGGCTTTGATGGCACAGCGTGCAAACCACTCGGGTCTTGTCGTCAGCACATTGTTTGAAGAAGTGCCATGCCAGGGAACTCCTTGAAGCTGCCTTTGGGGTGCTCGGTCCCAGATGGCGGCGGTCAGTAGCAGGCGGAGTCTCTTGGCGGCGGGTTTTCTGCTTTTGCCCACTGCTCCCTCTTTTGCTACGCTGTTGGCTCGGTCTCACCACTGCCTCTTCCTCCGAACTCTGAAAGTCAGTGGCACGACCTTCATTCCATGTGGGGTCTAGGACCTCATCGTCCCCTGCATCATCTTCCACCCAGTCTTGATCCCTGACCTCCTGTTCAGTCTGCACACTGCAGAAAGACGCAGCAGTTGGCACCTGTGTTTCGTCATCATCAGAGACATGCTGAGGTGGTATTCCCATGTCCTCATCATCAGGAAACATAAGTGGTTGTGCGTCAGTGCATTCTATGTCTTCCACCGCTGGGGAAGGGCTAGGTGGATGCCCTTGGGAAACCCTGCCAGCGGAGTCTTCAAACAGCATAAGAGACTGCTGCATAACTTGAGGCTCAGACAGTTTCCCTGGTATGCATGGGGGTGATGTGACAGACTGATGGGCTTGGTTTTCAGGCGCCATCTGTGCGCTTTCTGCAGAAGACTGGGTGGGAGATAATGTGAACGTGCTGAATCCACTGTCGGCCACCCAATTGACTAATGCCTGTACCTGCTCAGGCCTTACCATCCTTAGAACGGCATTGGGCCCCACCAAATATCGCTGTAAATTATGGCGGCTACTGGGACCTGAGGTAGTTGGTACACTAGGACTTGTGGCTGTGGCAGAACGGCCACGTCCTCTCCCAGCACCAGAGGGTCCACTAACACCACCACGACCATGTCCGCGTCCTTTACTAGATGTTTTCCTCATTGTTATCGTTAACCACAACAACAAAAATATTATTTGGCCCAATGTATTGAATTCAAATTCATGCCTTTTTTTACAGACACCTAACACTATCTGGCTATCTATTTAGGTACCGTATTACACTAATACAGGCACAGCAGTAACCACAGATTTAGCTGACTATAAATTTGAGGCCTATTATTTAGGCGCTGGGTGACAGGTATACGTTTACAGACAGAATTAGACTGGGATATGGCCAAAAAATAACCACACTATTGATGGTTAAATGCACTTGGTGTGACAGCTTGACCCTGATGTAGGATATAGCCAAAAAATAATCACACTATTGATGGTTAAATGCACTTGGTGTGACAGCTTCACCCTGATGTAGGATATAGCCAAAAAACAACCACACTATTGAGGGTTAAATGCACTTGGTGACAGGCTCAGCTTGCCCCTGATGTAGTCTATGGTCAAAAAATAACCACACTATTGATGGTTAAATGCACTTGGTGTGACAGCTTCACCCTGATGTAGGATATAGCCAAAAAATAACCACACTATTGAGGGTTAAATGTACTTGGTGGCAGCTTGTGCTGGCGCACCACAAGACACAAAATGGCCGCCGATCACCCCAGAAAAAAGTGAATGAAAAACGCTCTGGGCAGCCTAAAAACAGTGAGCAATTGAATAGCAGCAGTTCAATCATCCACAGCTGCAGATCGATCTCTGAATGAAGTCTTTTGGAGGAGTTAATCACTGCCTAATCTCGCCCTAACGTCGCAGCTGCAACCTCTCCCTACACTGATCAGAGCAGAGTGACGTGCGGCGCTACGTGACTCCAGCTTAAATAGAGGCTGGGTCACATGCTGCACTGGCCAATCACAGCCATGCCAATAGTAGGCATGGCTGTGACGGCCTCTTGGGGCAAGTAGTATGACGCTTGTTAATTGGCTGCTTTGCAGCCTTTCAAAAAGCGCCAAGAAAGCGACGAACACCGAACCCGGACTTTTACGAAAATGTTCGGGTCCGTGTCACGGACACCCCAAAATTCGGTTCGAACCCGAACTATACAGTTCGGGTTCGCTCATCCCTAATCATGAAGTAAAACCATAAGATCCCTATAACCAGTAAACTTCCTTTAAACCTTTTTCCTTCAACATCTACAATCGCATCCTAGATATAGTTATCTCCCTTTACATTTCCATTCAATTTTAAGTCTATTCATTCACAAAACCACTCTTAATTACTCACTTGCTCTCCTCATTCATGACGAGAAATTCAGAACACTCCCCTAGTACACACCTTCCTATTTTGATTGGTCTCAATCGTCGTGCCTTCTTTCAGTTACACACCTCCCTCACCTCATTGGCTAACGGCGATCGATCTTTTGCTTGTTCAAAATCGGCTACTTTATTCCACCAGACATGATTTTAAATCCAATTTGAAATTAAGTCCCTGTGGCGGGATAGTATCTAGCTCATAGATCGGTGGGAGGTCAGCTGGATCTATCTTCTTAATCGCATCTCCTCCCCGCCAATAATTTTTCACCACCTCTAATCCAGTGAATGCAAGCTCTTTAGGGTTTTTCTGGTGAACTTTTTTAAAATGCATCGATACCCCATGAGTCTCCAATCCCTTTTTAATATTAACATGTTCCTGTATCCGAATTTTTAGTTTTCTGGTTGTGCGACCCACATACTGGAGGCCACAAGGGCACTCCAGCATGTATACAACCCCTATACTGTCACACGTAATGTGCCCTTTAATTTTGAAATCTTTATCTCTTTTGTTCAAATGGATCACTGTGGTGTTCATCTTTTTCTCTTTATTACTTCTATTCTTACACGGAAGACAAAAACCACACCACGAAAAAAAAAAAAATCTTTTTGTTCTTCCTTATTTTTAATCGCACTGTGAACCAATAGATTTTTTTTTAATTCGGTGCCTTTTTAAAAATAAAATTGGGATGACTGGGGATTTCTGCACCTATGATCGGATCGTTCTTGAGTACACTCCAATTCTTCCAAATAGCATTTTTTATAAGGCCTGCTTGGACTGTATATTTAGTGAGAAAGGCAAATCTAAAATCTTTCTTATTTTTCTCCCTCTACTTTATTGGTTAGCCCTTTTTTGTCCCAATTTTTTTGAACCTCACGGCTACATTTCACTACGTCCTCTTTATTATATCCCTTCTCCAGGAAACGATCCTGGATCAGTAAGCTCTATTCTTGGAACGTTGCAACATCAGTGCAATTGCGGTGGATTCTCCCGATCTGACCCTTCGGGATGTTATTAAGCCAGGGGTCATAGTGGCAACTGGTCAGATCGATAAAGCCATTCAAATCCGTTTTTTAAAAAAAGGTTTTTGTTTTAAGTTGCCTATCTTCTATAAAGATCGTGAGATCGAGAAAATTCACCTCTTTGTCACTGATGCTGCTCATGAAGTTGATATTCCAACCATTGATATTTAACAGTGCGATTAGTTCTTCTAAACCTCTTCTTTTTTCTCCTTCCCATATGAGAAAACAGTCGTCTATAAATCTTTGCCATATATTAAGTTGGCCAAACTCAGTCTTTTTCTTTAAAAGGGGGGTTATTCTCTCTGATTCCCATGCCGACATAAACAGGTTGGCAAAACTTGGGGCAAATTTCGCACCCATCGCCGTCCCAACTTTCTGGAGGTGGTAGTTCTCCTTAAACCAAAAATAGTTGTGTGTTAAACAGAAATCTACACCTTCCACAATAAAATCTCCCTGTTTTGCCAGCTCTGGATCAGCTGTTAATACTTCATGAATGGCTCTAATGCCCAAGTCCTTTAGTATAATAGTGTACAGTGATGTTACGTCTACTGTACCAAACCACATATTCTCTCCACAGGTATCTATATTTTTTTATCAGATTCAATACACATCCCGTGTCCTTTAAATATGACGGGGCCTCCACAACATACAGTACAGACCAAAAGTTTGGACACACCTTCTCATTCAAAGAGTTTTCTTTATTTTCATGACTATGAAAATTGTAGATTCACACTGAAGGCATCAAAACTATGAATTAACACATGTGGAATTATATACATAACAAAAAAGTGTGAAACAACTGAAAATATGTAATATTCTAGGTTCTTCAAAGTAGCCACCTTTTGCTTTGATTACTGCTTTGCACACTCTTGGCATTCTCTTGATGAGCTTCAAGAGGTAGTCACCTGAAATGGTTTTCACTTCACAGGTGTGCCCTGTCAGGTTTAATAAGTGGGATTTCTTGCCTTATAAATGGGGTTGGAACCATCAGTTGCGTTGTGGAGAAGCCAGGTGGATACACAGCTGATAGTCCTACTGAATAGACTGTTAGAATTTGTATTATGGCAAGAAAAAAGTAAAAAGTAAAGAAAAGCGAGTGGCCATCAATACTTTAAGAAATGAAGGTCAGTAAGTCCGAAAAATTGGAAAAACTTTGAAAGTGTCCCCAAGTGCAGTCACAAAAAACATCAAGCGCTACAAAGAAACTGGCTCACATGCGGACCGCCCCAGGAAAGGAAGACCAAGAGTCACCTCTGCTGCGGAGGACAAGTTCATCCGAGTCGCCAGCCTCAGAAATCGCAGGTTAACAGCAGCTCAGATTAGAGACCAGGTCAATGCCACACAGAGTTCTAGCAGCAGACACATCTCTAGAACAACTGTTAAGAGGAGACTGTGTGAATCAGGCCTTCATGGTAGAATATCTGCTAGGAAACCACTGCTAAGGACAGGCAACAAGCAGAAGAGACTTGTTTGGGCTAAAGAACACAAGGAATCGACATTAGACCAGTGGAAATCTGTGCTTTGGTCTGGTGAGTCCAAATTTGAGATCTTTGGTTCCAACCACCGTGTCTTTGTGCGACGCAGAAAAGGTGAATGGATGGACTCTACATGCCTGGTTCCCACCGTGAAGCATGGAGGAGGAGGTGTGATGGTGTGGGGGTGCTTTGCTGGTGACACTGTTGGGGATTTATTCAAAATTAAAGGCATACTGAACCAGCATGGCTACCACAGCATCTTGCAGCGGCATGTTAGTCCATCCGGTTTGCGCTTAGTTGGACCATCATTTATTTTTTAACAGGACAATGACCCCAAACACACCTCCAGGCTGTGTAAGGGCTATTTGACCATGAAGGAGAGTGATGGGTGCTGCGCCAGATGACTTGTCCTCCACAGTCACCGGACCTGAACCCAATCGAGATGGTTTGGGGTCAGCTGGACCGCAGAGTGAAGGCAAAAGGGCCAACAAGTGCTAAGCATCTCTGGGAACTCCTTCAAGACTGTTGGAAGACCATTTCAGGTGACTACCTCTTGAAGCTCATCAAGAGAATGCCAAGAGTGTGCAAAGCAGCAATCAAAGCAAAAGGTGGCTACTTTGAAGAACCTAGAATATGACATATTTTCAGTTGTTTCACACTTTTTTGTTATGTATATAATTCCACATGTGTTAATTCATAGTTTTGATGCCTTCAGTGTGAATCTACAATTTTCATAGTCACGAAAATAAAGAAAACTCTTTGAATGAGAAGGTGTGTCCAAACTTTTGGTCTGTACTGTACTTCTGAAGGAAATGATCTATATATTCTGTTAGTCGACTTGTCAATGAGTTAATCCCGGACACAATGGGTCTCCCCGGGGGATTGGTCATATTTTTGTGGATCTTGGGGAGTTGATATATTACAGGGATCACAGGAAATTTTATCATCAAATAATCAAGCTCTTTTTTTTATTTAGGATCCCTTCATTAAATCCTTTTTGTAACAAGGAATCAAGCTCTTTTTTATATTCCATCGTGGGATTCTTTTTCAGAAGCTGATATGTAGTTGTATCCATTAACTGTCTGTCTAACTCTGCCTCATATTTATCGATATCCATGATTACTACCCCCCCTTGTCAACCAGTTTGATCACTATATTTTTATTATTTTCTAGACCTCTAAGCGCTGTTTTTTTTCTTCCCTAGTTAGATTATGTACTCTAGATTTCACTTAAATTTTTTCCAATTCATTGAGTACCCCTCTTTTAAAGGCTTCAATACATTAATTGTTTTTATTCTTCGGCAAAAAATTCGACTTTTCTCGAAGTGATGTGTGCATGAGCTCCTCTTTCCCTTCATTGTTTTTAGTCTTATTTTTTCCTTCATTTTTCTTTTTTTGCGAAGTTTCTAATCGAAGCTGCTTGACTATTCTCAAAGTATTTAGCAAAATTTAACTTCCTAATGTATTTATGCACATCCAAGAACATTTCGAACTTATTTATTCCTCGCGTTGTTGCGAATTTTAAACCCTTACTTAGTACACTTTTTTCTTGTTCTGATAACATGTGGTTGCTCAGGTTAAAGATGTCTTTCTCCCCCCTGACTTTTTTGGGGGTTGGTTCTATGCTTGACTCCTCCCCTTTTACCCCTCCTAACATTATTTTGCCTCTCTCCCACTGCATCTCCCATTTGCCTGTGTCAGAAACTTTGGATGCCTCAAGATACAGCTTTAGTCTTAGGTCCCAGCAGGTATTGGCAATGGTTGGCAGGAATTTATCTTCTGCTCTCTAAACCTGGAGCTTGCATGAAAGGACGTCTGCTTTGTAGCTCTATACTGTGGCAGGAATTTGGCTTCTGCACTTTCTATCTTCTGCTGTCTAGGGACTGACTAGCTGAGGAGGAATATGTCTTCTCCTGGGTCTCTGGACTTTACTTACAGTTGTCTTCACAGGGTATGCTTGCTTTCTGGAATGCTGGAGTTTGTCTGCTTGCTTCTTCCAGCTGAGGCTGCAGAGCTCAGGCTGGGGAAGATGATCAATGTCTCAGCCAAGACAAGATCCTGGCTTTCTTCTCTATCTCAGGGAGCTCCTAACATGCACACCCTACCCCTAGCAGGGGGTGGTCTACACACCAGCCTCCTTCTCCACCCATGAGGCAGGATGTGGGCGCAACCCACTCTGCTCACAGAGGGGGGAGCTAAACTGGAATTAACTATTCCAGCCTAGGAACACTAAACTGAACTTAAGTCCTTGCCAGAACATTGCTGCCACCTGCTAGTGAACATGAAAATTGCAACAATTATACATTTGACAAGGTTTAGAATGCACAGTTGTGAGGATATTATGTGAAATTACATGAGATGACAAGGTTAAGGCTTTAAACAGATTGTAGCGGGGTAGATGAGTTTAGTAACACAACTCTGAAGTGTGACAATAACAACCTAGAAGAATATAATTGGGAGTGGAATGAAAACAAGGGTAATTTTGCCATTTGTGGCTGACTATAATAACCCCAGCCATGCACAAGACCGCAGAAGTGAAATTAATCTAGAGCAGACATGCTCAACCTGCGGACCTCCAGCTGTTGAAAAACTACAACTTCCAGATTTCCCAGACAGTCTACAGCTATCAGCCTACAGCAGCGCATGGTGGGAGTTGTAGTTTTACAACAGCTGGAGGGCCACAGGTTAAGCATGCCTGCTCTAGAGCATTGGCCCTTCCTTTGTGTATCTGTGACTTATGGTACTCAGATACACCCAAGGACCTACAGTAGGACTAAATTTCACAACAACCAGATGGCTACAAATATCACTTAAATGAAGCACATATCAACACTGGTTGAAAATAACACACAGAATCATAGGTCAAAGAGGACCTTTCACCGATACTGACATTGTGAACTAAGTATACAGACATGGAGAGTGGCGCCCGGGGATCTCACTGCACTTACTATTATCCCTGGGCGCCGCTCTGTTCTCCCGCTATGCCCTCCGGTATCTTCGGTCACTAAGTTATAGTAGGCGGAGTCTGCCCTTGTTCTGCTGTAGCGCTGGCCAATCGCAGCGCAGAGCTCACAGCCTGGGAGGATATTTTCTCCCAGGCTGTGAGATCTGCAATGCGATTGGCCAGCGCTACAGCAGAACAAGGGCAGACTCCGCCTACTGTAACTTAGTGACCGAAGATACCGGAGGGGATAGCGGGAGAATGGAGCGGCGCCCAGGGATAATAGTAAGTGCAGTGAGATCCCCGGGCGCCGCTCTCCATGTCTGTATACTTAGTTCACAATGTCAGGATCGGTGAAAGGTCCTCTTTAATGACAGGAACTGAGTGTTGTAGGTCATGTAAAGAGCATATAATCAAGTAATGGAGTGGATGACAGATGGGTAGTATACATGTAAATAGTGGATGTATGAAAACGAACATTAAAGGGGTTCTGCAGTTCTTTTCTTTTAAACTGATGATCTATCCTCTGGATAGATCATCAGCATCTGATCGGCGGGGGTCCGACACCCAGGACCCCCGACGTTCAGCTGTCTGAGAAGGCAGCGGCGCTCCAGTAGCGCCGTGGCCTTCTCTTGGTAACCCTCAGGCCCAGTGATGTCAGGACTAGTATCCCTGGCCTGGTAGGGGCTAAGCTCTGTTCACTTGAATGGAGCTTAGCCACAGCCAGGCCAGTGATACTAGTCGTGACGTCACTGGGCCTGTGGTAAACAGCGAGAAGGCCGCGGCGCTGCTGCCTTCTCAAACAGCTGATCGGCAGGGATCCCGGGTGTCGGATCCCTGCCGACCAGATGCTGATGATCTATCCAGAGGATAGATCACCAGTTTAAAAGAACTGCAGAACCCCTTTAATGGAGCAATACTGAACTGACCATATCTAAACACAATTACACATCCCAGAAAACACACTAGACTCCGTGGAAGTTCAGATGACAGAATATACAGAAAGCACACTAGACTTTGTAAAATTATGGATCTGAATATACTGTATAGAAAGCACAAAAAACTAGATTAGCATAACAGAATCTGGGAGGAAATGCACATGGCAAACACTATACCCGACAACCAGACTAAAGTGAGGCTTGGATATAAATGGGCTCAACAATCAGCACTCTACCATAATGAATTAAGCAAGGATAGATTGATAACCAAATCTAGATTCAAATGCAAGGCCATTACATAGCAGCTAAATATAATGTTAGTTAAGGCAGTCGTGCAGAAGCAGGCAGCCCACTGTCAGTGACAGCAGGGCTCCCTATAGAGAACAGAGCCTTTTTTTTTTTTACCAACCCCAGCTTTTCCATCGCTCTATATACAGTGCTCAATGAAATGCTGTGTATCAAGATCCATGCCTGCTCCGATCACAGGTGTAATGTGATCTGCAAAAGCTGCTGTTGTTAAGAAGACCCAGATCAGTTGTACAGCCCTGTACTACCTCTGATAGCTGTAGTCCCCTAGTATCTGGGGATGTTATATCAGGCAAAAAATGAAATGTTAAATGCCCCCCCCAAAGGTCTTAGATAACATTATGGGAGATACAAGTGTAAAATAAAAAAACAAAAAAAATAATAGATAAAAAGATAAAAATAGTCCACCTAATTCCACAAAGCTTCTACTGCTGCCCCCAGTGACCATAACCCATAAATCCCATATTTTAAAACTGTTATGGCAAAGGGACATAAATTATTGTTGCATCTTGTGGAATTAAAAAATAAAAAAAGGAAGAAACAGACTATTTTCCCCTTTTTTTTTTTTTTTTACATTTTCCTGGGAATAAAAAAATTAAAACATAGTACTAAAATAAAAATTACTATAAAATAAATCCCCAGATATCACTGAAAAAGGCACAAATGTTATGAAACATAACCGAAAAGAAAAACTTTATGGGTTTCAGAGACACATGTATTAAAAAAAAGACTATACATGACTATGTATTTTGTGGTCAGCAATACACGGACCCGCAAAAAAACCTGATGACATCCGTGTTACATTTGTTTTTTTGCAGATGTATTGCAAAAATGCCTGTCCTTGTCCTCAAAACAGACAAGAATAGGACATGTTCTATTTTTTTTTTTTGTGGAACGGACTTGTGGACATACGGTTATGGAATGCACACAGTCATTTACGTGTTTTTTTTTGTGGCCCCATTAAAATGAATGGTTCCGCATATGGGCCGCAAAAAAAACAAAAAAACAAAACAAAAAAAAACAACGGAATGGTCACTGACAAAAAATACGTTTGTGTGCATGAGCCCTAACCCTTAGGGCTCATGCACACGGCCGTATGTATTTTGCAGTCCGCAAAAAAATTCGGGTGACATCCGTGTGCTTTACGTATTTTGCAGAAAGGAACAGCTGGCCCCTAATAGAACAGTAATATCCTTGTCTGTAATGCAGACAATAATAGGACATGTTCTATTTTTTTGCGGAACGGAAATACAGAAACGGAATGCACACGGAGTAACTTCCATTTTTTTTGCCGACCCATTGAAATGAATGGTTCTGTATACGGTCGGCAAAAAAAGGGAACGGACACAGAAAGAAAATACGTTTGTGTGCATGAGGCCTTGTAATGAAACGTGTTTTTTGCAACAGAAGATCTATATCATAGTAGAACGTTTAACAAGCACATATAAGATACTTGCGTAATTTCTATGATGTTGCTGAATTAATCTTATCATTACAGATTCCGAGAGATACTTGGAGAAGAGGCTGATTCTGTCCGTCTGAATATGCATATTAAACACTATTGTGCCCTTGCTTGCAAACACTAAGATGGCGACCTACTGAATCTATATATTCATGAAGTCTTCTTTTTTTCTTCTGCTTGTTTCTTATACTGAACAAAGCTAATATGATTAAAATCATTTAATTAAAGGGAATCTGTCAGCAGTTTTAACCTAGATGGGGGCTGGGGGAACAGTACAAACATAACTTTTGTGGAGCTTTTATTATCAGGACTAGTGTGAATATAATCTTTTATTCTGGAAATTTCTGCTCCTGCAAGAACCCAGGAGGAGGTGCTTCTTTGTGAAGTGCTCTATGCATTTAGCTCTGCCCATCAACTCTGACTGTCAGCTGTAGTAGATGGGAGAACAGTGAGACAGCTCACTAAAGAGAGCGCTTTACAGTGAACCACCAACTCCTGGGCACTTGCAGGAGGAGTGCCTGGCAGAATAAAAGTAAATAATCACACTACTCCCGATAACAAAAGATATTTGTCCTGCTCACTTCCTACCTAGTGCTGCCAGCCGTTTTCCAAGGTCAGAGCTATTTACTGTCATAGAAGAGGGGGTCATTACTCTATTTAGTAGGACTCTCTCCCTGTTTTTTAGAAGAATGATTAGATAGATATATGGATAGATAGAGTAGGACAAGGGTAGGTGGAACAGGTGGCCACCTAAGGCGCTAGTGGAATAATAATAATGTATCCTCTTATAAAAAAAAATAAAAAAAGATTTTTGAATGATTGAGATGAGTACAGAAGCCAAATACGTAAAGGGATATAGATACATTGTACGGAGATCACTCGGTCATACACTGAGGACTGTACATGTGTGAAATGTATGTGAGGAAAATATGAAGTATGTATTAGGAATAAGAATGGTACAAACTGTGGAAGACAATAAGTCATTAAATTAAGGAATGTGTATCCTACATCTGTAATGACCAACTTTAGAGATCAAGCATGGAGTGGGCAGATCCCTGTTTGGGCACCAGAGAAGCTGTACCACTACTGCTACATACCAGAAACAGTAGCATAAAATATAATTAACATCATACTCTAAATTACAGTGCAGGAGAAAGCTAATGTGGGGTCAAGGGTGAGAAGTTGTGGGTCGCAACCTGTTCCTTACAGAAAAGGGGAGTGGTGTCAAACTGAACATATACAGTCCCTGACAAAAGTCTTGTTGCTTGTGTACAAATTGATCTGAAGTGCCGCTAAAATATATTTCTAATCAAGATTTTGTTACAAAAAATGGGTCATTTTAATCCCAACAGCTTTTGTAATAATGTTTCAGTGCAAAACAAAACTGACAAAAAGTATTCTAATATTCAAAGCTTGGTAAAGCCCATTGAATCAATTTTTGCCAAGACGTAAGTGTTGTCGCCTTGTCATATGAGCTTCACCTGTGACTAATAATGGATCAATTAGGTCTCAGGTGTGTATAAAAAGAACCCCAGTACACTAGACCTTCACATCAACTGCAACTAGACCTCTGAAAACATGCCTAAGATTCACCCGGAGATTAGAGTTGAGCAGACACCTGGATGTTCGGGTTCGGCAGGTCTGGCCGAAGTTGAAAAACAAGTTCGGGTTCGGGACCCGAACCCGAACCCCATTGAAGTCAATGGGGACCCGAACTTTTGGCCACTAAAATGGCTCTAAAATAGTCCTGGAGAGGGCTAGAGGGTTGCAAAAGGCATCAAAATGTGCTTAAGAGCATGGCAACTGTTCTGCAAACAAATGTGGATAGGGAAATGACTTAAAATAACATAAAATACAGAAAAATTAAAAATAACAATCTTGATCTAGGAGTAGGAGTTTGAGGAGGCTGTGGATGGGTGGATGTGGCGGTGTAGGTTGACAAGGCGGTGTAGGGGGAAGCGGCGGTGAAAGAGGAATAGGTAGCCAACACAGATTATTATTTTTTTTAAATTGGGATATCCCCCCAAAATATTGGGACATATAACAAAATAAATCAAAGAATAAGTGCACTTGAGTACAAGAATGGATGGTTGAGGCTGGTATAAATGTCTATTCTGCACAAGGTACGGACAAGTCCTGTGGGATCCATGCCTGGTTCATTTTAATAAACGTAAGCTTGTCCACATTGGCTGCGGCCTGTGATAATGCTCTCTGCCGTGCTAAAAACACATTCACACTATACACTGGCTGCAGGGCAGGTCAGCACCTCCAAGGCTGACAAAGCTTTTCCACATTTTGGCCATGCTAACCCTGCCTTCTCAGGTGCTGTTGGTGCCCCAGCTGCGATGGCGAACTCTTCCTCTGCCTTCGCCTTGTGCTTCCACTGTGCCCCCGCTGTCAGGTGGGAATGCTATCATCAGCGTACGCTTGTAGTCGCACATCTTCCCATCAGTAACAGATGTTTTCACTAAATTTAGTTCCCTGTCAGCAATGCAGAGCAGGGGTTCATTCACGGCAAAAGGGGGTTCATGTCACCCAGCAATAGAACAGAGCATTTTGAGAGATTTAGGCCCCTGTCACCCAGGCACAGCAGGGGTTTGTATACGCCAAAAATTGTAAAATGTCACCCGACAATTGAAAATAAGAATTTTTTCAATTTAGGACACTAAAATTGGCACTTTTTTAAAATTAAAATGGCTCTAAAATAGTTCTTGAAAAGGCTAGAGGGATGTAAAAGGCAGTAAAATGTGCTTAAGAGCATGGCAACTGCTCTGCAAACAAATGTGGATAGGGAAATAACTTAAAATGAAAGAAAATAACTAAAAATTACAAATTAATAACTTGCAACTCAGAGAAGGAGGTAGATATGGAGTCAGAGGTTGAGGAGGAGGTGAATGTGGTGTTGTAGGTGGAGGCAGCAATGGAGGAGGAGGAGGTAGCCAACAATGTTTTTTTATTTTTTATTGGGGTAGGTAGCCCCCAAAATATTGGGACAAATAAAAAGAAAGAAAACAAAGAATCATTGCACTTGACTTGAGTACAAGAATGTATGTTTGATGGTGGTATAAATGTCTATTCCGCACAAGGAACAGACAAGTCTTGTGGGATCCAAGCCTGGTTCATTTTAATGAACGTGAGCTTGTCCACGTTAGCTGTGGACAGGCTGCTGCGTCTGTCTGTAATGACGCCTCCTGCCATGCTAAATACACGTTCAGGGCAGGCCAGCAACTCCAAGGCATACAGGGCAAGCTCTGGCCATGTGGACAATTTGGAGACCCAGAAGTTAAATGGAGAAGAACCATCAGCCAGTACATGTAGGCGTGTGCACAGGTACTGTTCCACCATGTTGTTCAAATGCTGCCTCCTGCTAACACGCTCCATATCAGCAGTTGGGGCCGGTTGTTGCGGCGAGGTGACAAAGCTTTTCCACATGTTGCTAACCCTGCCTTCTGAGGTGCTGGTGCTGACACAGCTGCGTTGGCGACCTCTTCCTCCTCCCCTGCCTTCGCCTTGTGCTTCCACTTGTCCCCCGGTGTTAGTCGGGAATGCTCTCAGGAGCGCATTTGTAGAGCAGACAGCCGAGCGGCGGCAGGATGAGAACGCCGGAAGCGCACAGACGACCCGCACTTTATGCAGCAGCTCTGACATGTCGGTGTAGTTGTGAATGAATATCTGCACCACCAAATTCAGCACATGCGCCATGCAAGGGATGTGCGTCAAACCGGCTAGTCCCAGAGCTGCAACGAGATTTCGCCCATTATCGCACACTACTAGGCCGGGCTTGAGGCCCACTAGCAGCAACCACTCGTCGGTCTGTTGTTCTATACCCTGCCACAACTCCTGCGTGGTGTGCTGAAGTTGGTGGTGAAGGTCTGTCGCTGACCGGATGAGGAGGTGGAAGAAGAGGAGGAGGAAGCCGAGTAGGAAGAGGAGGCAACAGGAGGCAAAGAATGATGCCCTGCGATCCTTGGTGGCGGAATGACGTGCGCCAAACAGCTCTCCGCCTGGGGCCCAGCCACCACTACATTTACCCAGTGTGCAGTTAGGGAGATATAGCGTCCCTGGCCGTGCTTACTGGTCCACATATCTGTGGTAGAGATGTCGCGAACATAAAATTTTCCGTTCGCGAACAACGAACGCGAATTTTCGCAAATGTTCGCGAACGGGCGAACCGTCATTGACTTCAATGGGCAGGCAAATTTTAAAACCCACAGGGACTCTTTCTGGCCACAATAGTGATGGAAAAGTTGTTTCAAGGGGACTAACACCTTGACTGTGGCATGCCGGAGGGGGATCCATGGCAAAACTCCCATGGAAAATTACATACGCAGAGTTGGATTTTAATCCATAAAGGGCATAAATCACCTAACAATCCAATTTTTTTTTGAACAACGTGGTTTAAAACATCCAGTGTGTGTATACGATCAGGTATGATGTTGTATCGATCAGGTAGTGTAAGGGTTACGCCCGCTTCACAGACATTGACAGACCAAACTCCCCTTTTAATGCACCGCAAACAGTCCATTTGCCCAAGGTTGGATACCAAGCTAGCCATGTCCCGTTGATGTCATTGAAGGTTTCTTCCTCCACCCAGCCACGTACAACACCGCCCTGCGTTCAGGGCGGACAGGAGTGCTGGTCCGGTGTGGCTCTCTGCTTTCAGGCAAGTCAACCCCAAGACAGCGTGACACTGTCGTATCCGGGATGTGGAATAGCCCCTGAGGAGCTGGGGGGTTCAGTTGATGTGCAGCCAGACGCCGCAGCAGAAGAGGACTCAGCCGAGGAGGTTATGGAAGAGGATGGAGTAGGAGGAGTAGAGGAGGTGGCAGTAGGCCTGCCTGCAAGTCGTGGCGGTGTCACCAACTCCGCTGCAGAGCCACGCATTCCATGCTTGGCAGCCGTCAGCAGGTTGACCCAATGTGCAGTGTAGGTGATATACCTGCCCTGACCGTGCTTTGCAGACCAGGTATCAGTGGTCAGATGGACCCTTGCCCCAACACTGTATGCCAGAGATGCCATGACTTCCTTTTCAATCACCGAGTAGAGGTTTGGGATTGCCTTATTAGAAAAAAAAAATTGTCCGGGTATCTTCCACTGTGGTGTCCCAATAGCGAAAATTTTTTGGAAGGCCTCAGACTCCACCAGCTGGTATGGTAAAAGCTGGCGGGCTAAGAGTTCCGTCAAGCCAGCTGTCAGACACCGGGCAAGGGGGTGACTCTGTGACATTGGCTTCTTACGCTCAAACATTTCCTTTACAGACACCTGACTGTGGGCAGATGAGATGGAACTGCTCAAGGTGAGAGGCGGAGTGGCTGGTGGTTGAGAGGGGGCAAGGAGGACAGCAGTGGTTGACGTGGCTGAAGATGCTGGACCAGGAGGAGGATGGTGGCTTTGAGCTTGTGTGCTGCTTCTACTCGTCATCATGTGTTGATCCCATAGGCGTTTGTGATGTGCGATCATGTGCCTTCGCAAAGCAGTTGTACCTAGGTGGGTGTTGGATTTCCCACGACTCAGTTTCTTTTGGCACAGTTTGCAAATGGCATCACTGTTGTCAGAGGCAGACACACAAAAAAAATGCCACACTGCTGAGCTTTGCAATGACGGCATTCTGGTGGTGGCAACAGCATGCGTTGATTGGCGTGCTGTCTGGCTGACCCCGGGTGCCGATACATGCTGTCTGACTGTGCCACTAGCTCCTTGCGACGACCTCCCCCTGCTTCCAACTCGTCTCCTCCTTCTCTCTGTCTCCCCTTTTGAACTTTCCCCCTCTTCTTCTTCTCTTCGAGCAGGCACCCACGTGGCATCCACGGACACATCGTCATCATCAACCGCTTCACTTGTATCTGACACCTCAGCAAAGGAAGCAGCAGCGGGTACAACATCATCATCATCATCACACTGTACATCCATGTGTGTAATGCTGCCTGACTGAGACATATCCCTGTTATCTACATCCTCTGGCAATAATGGTTGTGCATCACTAATTTCATCCAACTGATGTGTAAATAACTCCTCTGAGGGATCAAGTGAAGCGGCTGTGGTGGTAGTGGTGGTGGTGGCGGTGGGCGGGAGAGTGGTGACCAAAGCTGAGCTGGAGGAGGATGGTGCGTCAAGGTTTTTAGCGGAAGCTGTTGAAGATTGGGTGTCCTGTGTAAGCCAGTCAACTATTTTCTCCAAATTTTTTGGGTTCAGGGTACGTGGCCTCTGAACACTGGGCATTATTCCACGGCCAGTGGAAATCACAGCACCATGAACACGACGGCCCCTGCGGCGTGGCCTGCCTCTGCCAGTCATTTTTTATTAGATAAGTGTTACTATGCGTGCAAGGTACTGTGCCACTCTATATAAGTGGTGGGCAGTGGGCACAGTACAGTCTGTGTGGGCCTGGCTGACACACACGGGCTTGCAAATGTGATTAGATCACAGTTAAATTTTAAATAGAATTTTTTTTTCTGAAAGGTATTTGGGCGAAGGACACCCTGTAACGGTATGAGTGCAGGCCAAACCAGCCACTAGCCAGTGGGCACAGTACAGTCTGTGTGGGCCTGACACACACGGCCTTGCAAATGTGATTAGATCACAGTTAAATTTTAAATATAATTTTTTTTTCTGAAAGGTATTTGGGCGAATGACACCCTGTAACGGTATGAGTGCAGGCCGAACCAGCCACTAGCCAGTGGATACAATACAGTATGTTTGGGCGCCTGACACACACGGGCTTGCAAATGTGATTAGATCACAGAAAAATATTAAATAGAATTTTTTTTTATCTGCAAGGTATTTTCTGTCACACCCTGTATGAATGGTGTGCACTGTGCACACAGTGCTGTCTATGACTGAGCCTGCAGCTTCTCACACACGGGCAACCAGGCAACTGCAATATATATATATGAAAAAAGAAAAGAAAAAGAAGACTGATGTACCAGCCCTGAAAAGGGCTTTTTGGGGTGCTGTCTGGACGCTGTCCTTACAGCAGATGAGTCTGTGGACACAGAACAATGCCCTAGCTAACGCTTTCCCTATTGAATCAGCAGCAGCTACACTCTCCCTCCTCTCTCTGTGAATGCAGATCCTGAATGAATCTAAAATGGATGCTGTCCTGGAGGTGGGAGGGTCTGGGAGGGAGGGTCTGCTGCTGATTGGCTGGAATGTGTCTGCTGACTGTGAGGGTCAAAGTTTATTCAATGATGATGTATAGGGGGCGGACCGAACATCGCATATGTTCGCCCGCAGCGGTGAACGCGAACCAGCTATGTTCGCCGGGAACTATTCGCCGGCGAATAGTTCGGGACATCACTAATCTGTGGTTAGGTGGACCTTGCCACAGATGGCGCTGCGCAGTGCACACTTGATTTTATCCGATACTTGGTTGTGCAAGGAGGGCATGGCTCCCCTGGAGAAGTAGTGGCGGCTGGGAACGACGTACTATGGGACAGCAAGCAACATGAGCTGTTTGAAGCTGTCCCTCTCCACCAGCCTGAATGACAGCATTTCAAAGGCCAGCAGTTTGGAAATGCTGGCATTCAGGGCCAGGGATCGAGGGTGGCTAGGTGGGAATTTACGCTTTCTCTCAAAGGTTTGTGAGATGGAGAGCTGAATGCTTCCGTGTGACATGGTGGAGATGCTTGGTGACAGAGGTGGTGTTGTTGGTGGCACATCCTCTGTTTGCTGGGCGGCAGGTGCTAAGTTTGCCAACGTTCCTCCAGAGGCAGAGGAAAAGGCAGAGGCAGCAGAAGAGGGAGCAGGAGGGGCCTTTCTTGGTTTTGAAGGTGCTTACTCCACTGCAGCCCGTGTCTCGCATGTAGATGCCTGGTCATGCAGGTTGTGCTAAGGTTCAGAACGTTAATGCCTCGCTTCAGGCTCTGAATGCACGGCGTGCAAACCACTCGGGTCTTGTCGTCAGCATATTGTGTGAAGAAGTGCCATGCCAGGGAACTGCTTGAAGCTGCCTTTGGTGTGCTCGGTCCCTGGTGACGGTTGCCAGTAGCAGGCGAACTGTTTTGTCTACGGCTGCTCTGCTTTTGCACCCTGCTCCCGCTTTTGCTACGCTGTTGGCTCGGTCTCACCACTGCCTCTTCCTCCGAACTCTGAAAGTCAGTGGCACAACCTTCATTCCATGTGGGGTCTAGGACCTCATCGTCCCCTGCATCGTCTTCCACCCAGTCTTCCTCCCTGACCTCCTTTTCGGTCTGCACACTGCAGAAAGACGCAGCAGTTGGCACCTGTGTTTCGTCATCATCAGAGACGTGCTGAGGTGGTATTCCCATGTCCTCATCAGGAAACATAAGTGGTTTTGCGTCAGTGCATTCTATGTCTTCCACCCCGGGGAAGGGCTGGGTGGATGCCCTTGGGAAACCCTGCCAGCAGAGTCTTCAAACAGCATAAGAGACTGCTGCATGACTTGAGGCTCAGACAGGTTCCCCGATATGCACGGGGGTTTCAGGCGCCACCTGTGCGCTTTCTGCAGAAGACTGGGTGGAAGATAATGTGAACGTGCTGGATCCACTGTCGGCCACCAAATTGACTAGCGCCTGTACTTGCTCAGGCCTTACCATCCTTAGAACGGCATTAGGCCCGACCAAATATCGCTGTAGATTCTGGCGGCTACTGGGACCTGAGGTAGTAGGTTCAGTAGGACGTGTAGCTGTGGCAGAACGGCCACGTCCTCTCCATGCACCAGAGGCTCCACCAACACCAACACCACGACCATGACCGCGTCCCTTATTAGATGTTTGCCTCATAGTTAGCGTTCACATAGCAAAGTAAAAAGTGGTTAAGTATGTTAAAAATAATTAACCGCCAATATGCACTCAATTTTTTTTTTTAACTCTATATGACAGCGGTATTTGTGGCCTAAATGTGACAGTCACCTATGCATGTGTAATCACAGATGTGCAATATATGAAAAAAAGGGTTTTTTTTAACAACAGTAACCTAATAGCCGTATTTGTGGCCTAAATGTGACAGTCACCTATGCAAGTGTAATGCCAGATGTGCAGTATACCCGAGGGATTTTTCACCCTAACCAAAAAGCTGTATTTCTGTTCTAAATGTGACAGTCACTTATGCACGTGTAATCCCAGATGTGCAGTATATCAGAGGCTTTTTTCACCCCAGTATGCCAAAGCCGTATTTATGGCCTAAATGTGACAGTCACTTATGCACGTGTAATCCCAGATGTGCAGTATATTAGAGGGTTTTTTCACCCTAACCAAAAAGCTGTATTTCTGTCCTAAATGTGACAGTCACTTATGCTTGTCTAATACCAGATGTGTAGTATATCGGAGGCTTTTTTCACCCCAGTATGCCAAAGCTGTATTTCTGGACTTGCAGATAGCCTGTGCTGGTGCACTATCGTTGCATAAAATGGCTGCCGATCATGTATTGATATTGACTAACTGAAGAAAAAAAAGTTTGTTTTCAGCAGTAGTTGGCTCAGGGCAGGGCAGATCTCTGATTGTCCAAAGGGGGAGTATCCGTACGGGATTCACTTTTATGGTGGGAACAGACAGAGGGAGAATTGAGGGAAAAATGAGCCCCTTCAGAATAATCCCTCCAAATTACATACAGGTCATACAGTCTTCTTATTGATTAAATGCTGAGCTTTACAATGGAGTTGATTAGGTGAGGGGGGTAGGCCCCTTTAGAGCTGTCGGCCCCTTAAAGTGTTCAGGGGGATACAACCCTTTTGGGGTGAACTGGTCTCCCTGGATCTGTTGATTACGATCCAATGGCAGGGGTGTTAAGGTAAGGGGCATAAGCTACCTTAGTGAGGCGTCCCACACTGTAGCGGTGTTGTGCCTTAATACCTTCAAATCCCCCGCAGTCTGTCCTCGGTGATTCTGTGCTGCTGCTTGGCGGCTGCTCCTGAGCGGCTCATGGGCAGCGCGTGCGTCTCCTCTGTCCGGCATTCCACGTGGTGGTGACGTCACCGGATGTAATGATTTTTCGCGGTCAGCCGCGGGATGCGATCAGGTGGTGCTGTAGTCGCGGGTATCCGCTTTCACAGTATCGGGATTCCCTGTGGCTGGATCCTTGTGTGTGTTCATCCAATCTTAGTCCAGGATATGCAGGGTTTCTTGGGTACCATACGCGTTTCGGGGAGTGTCCTTCCCCTTCATCAGTGGTACCTGCATGTTCCTAATTCGGGCTTTATATACCGTCTAGCTGAGTACAATTATCTGATCAATTCGATTAATCAATAAAGTTTATACTGAGGTAAATGGGATATTATAAACCCATCTGTTTAGGTGTAGTTAACTAGTTATTTTTGATTAATCAATAAAGGTTATAGAAAGAGGAGAATGAAATGTTGTAAACAATAGGTTGGGATCCATTCTAGGTGTCAATTGTTGTAGTGATAATTTATTAGAGATAATTAGTTATTTTATAAGTTTGTCATAAAATAGAGAACTGTGGAAGTAAAAAGCATCATTTGAAAGTAAAATAATAACAGTATACGAATGTAATGGGGAGAGAGAATTATATAATTGGTCTCAGTGAATATAGTGATACATATATGGTGGGTGATTTAATAAGAGTAGTGTTGTTAGTGGGTGTATTATATAATATACAGTTCTTTGTATTGAATCTGGCTGAGGGTAGTAGTACTACGGTAGTTTTAAGGTCTATTATGGTCATTTTAAATGTATTTCTTGTTCGCAGTATATTGGTATGGTTCATGTGACATTGG
Source organism: Bufo gargarizans (assembly GCF_014858855.1). Lineage (NCBI taxonomy): Eukaryota > Metazoa > Chordata > Amphibia > Anura > Bufonidae > Bufo > Bufo gargarizans. Next base: position 53,596,989 of record NC_058087.1, on the reverse strand, counting down.
TCCTCTTTTCTTGGTATTAGTGTTCAATTCTATACTTATGTCAGGCAGAGAATTCGATGGAGGCCCGCGGTCAAGGGGGGGTCACAGAGCTGGTAGACAGCCGGACTGCGACTCCACATCGACTCGGGGGCCTCACACCCATTTATAGGAAGCCAAAACATTCCAAATCCGAATTCAGGCCTTCTGGAATAATGGAATTAAATTCAAAAATGTATTTGGATTCTATACGTGACATTTTTCTAATGTGCTCATCTCCTCTCCAATCTTTCTCCACTTTTTCAATGGCAGCAAAAGAGATACCAGTGGGGTCTCGGTTGTGGTGTCTTCTGAAGTGCATGTTTTTCGAAGTCTGATTTAATTTTATTCATATGTTCGGCTATTCTTATTCTTATGTTCGGGTAGGGGGGCTCATTTTTCCCTCATTTCTCCCTCTGGCTGTTCCCACCATAAAAGTGAATCCCGTACTAACGGATACTCCCCCTTTGGACAATCAGAGATCGTCTTCAGCATTAGAAGGAGAGATCCCATGTTTTTGGACCTTCCCATTTCTAGTTCAATTACTTTCCTGCATTCCACTCTTCCAGCGGTTTTAAAAAGTACCGCTACCCCGCTACGTGGCTCGGCCGCAAGAGACCAGAAGGATGGACCATGCCTCCACTCTCTCTTCGCTTTCTCTATTAACTCCGTGGAAGTCAACCAGGTCTCTTGCAAAAATAAAACATCAGCATCAAGATGGCTGAAAAAAATCAAAGGCCACATAACGAGCCATGTCTGACTTAATGCTAGCAACATTAATGCTTGCTAGCGCCAACGGGGTGAGTTCCGCCATCATAAGTGATTGAACTACATAGCTTTCTTCTTAACCCCACCGCCACCCTCACCATCACAACCATCTGACTCCTCACTTTATTTCTGCCTTTTCAGGCATTGGGAGACATCCATATCACATTTATCTTTGCCCTCAGGATCTGACTTGGCCCCCCTTCCAGAAGGTTCCCCCTCTGAAGGGCAGGGCCCGGCAACCCGCTAGGAGGCCTTCTCACCCTCTAGCACTGCATCCCTCAAACCCCCCCCCCCCTCAGCCAAGCCAGCCTCGGAGGTATCACTTAGGACGCAATACCGGTTGGAGACCTCCACAAGAGGGGCACCAGCCGAAACCTCCCTTGGTATCTGGACAGGGGAGAGTGGGATGGACAGGTCCCACTCAAGAGAGGCCTTCCTGCCCTCTCTCTTGCTGTTTCTCTTCTTACCTTGCTTGTTCCACCTCCTCACCAACCATTCACTGTCCTCCTCATCCACACTATCCACACCTGAGGAGACAGAGACAGCGGAGAGGTCAGCCTCTTCAGGATGAATTCCGGGGTTCCCATCATCATCACTGTCATCTTGGCCACTATTGGCCGGATTCTCAACTAGGGTACCATTTGAGGGATTAGCTGCCTCCTGCTCCCTCTGTTTACGGCGTTGTTCCTGCCGCCTGACCCTAGCTGCCGTAATTTTTTTTCCCTTATCAGAATCCTTTTTGCTTCCTCCAGTGCTGTGATCCCCGGCTCTAGAGATGTCGCGAACATAAAATTTTCCGTTTGCGAACGGCGAACGCGAATTTCCGCAAAAGTTTGCGAACCGGCGAACCGCCATAGACTTCAATAGGAAGGCGAATTTTAAAACCCACAGGGACTCTTTCTGGCCACAATAGTGATGGAAAGGTTGTTTCAAGGGGACTAACACCTGGACTGTGGCATGCCGGAGGGGGATTCATGGCAAAACTCCCATGGAAAATTACGTAGTTGACGCAGAGTCTGGTTTTAATCCATAAAGGGCATAAATCACCTAACATTCCTAGATTGTTTGGAATACCGTGCTTTAAAACATCAGGTATGATGTTGTATCGATCAGGTAGTGTAACGGTTACGCCCGCTTCACAGTGACAGACCAAACTATGACAGACCAAACTCCCTGTTTAACGCACCTCAAACAGTCCATTTGCACAACCGCAAACTCCCCATTTGCACAAGGTTGAATACCAAGCTAGCCATGTCCCGTTCCTTGTCCTCACTGATGTCATTGAATGTCTCTTCCTCCACCCAGCCACGTACAACACCAAGGGTCCCCGAAAGGTAACAACAAGCCCCCTGGGACGCTTGCTGTGTTTGGTCTTCCACCTCCTCAAAGCCACCTTCCTCCTCTGACTCCTCTTCTTCAGACTCCTCTCTCTGCATTGCCTCTCTCTGCGTTATTATAAGGTGTGTTAAGTAGTACTATTCCTATCAGTTTAATTCCTGTTACGTCCCCTATCAGGGGACGTGTATATGGAATCGATTTTAGGAACTGGGAGATGGAAAAAGATGCTTGGTCGGTCCTCCTACTTCCAATTTGGGGCACTGCGCGTGCAATCTAATGTGCCACCAGATATGAGTGGTGTGTTAAGTAGTACTATTCCTATCAGTTTAATCCCTGTTATGTCCCCTATCAGGGGACGTGTATGTGGAATCGATTTTAGAAACCGGGAGAAGGAAAAAGATGCTTGGTCGGTCCTCCTACTTCCAATTTGGGGCACTGTGCGTGCAATCTAATGTGCCACCAGATATGAGTGGTGTGTTAAGTAGTACTATTCCTATCAGTTTAATCCCTGTTACATCCCCTATCAGGGGACGTGTATGGAATAGATTTTAGACAACCGCAAAGAGTTGTCAATAGATGACACACTCATGACATAAATTTTATACCTCTATGCGTCAATCTTGGTGTAGTGATGACTGTGCTCGTGTGCACGTTTGGGAGATTGCAGGCGATGGGTTTTTTTCAAAGCCTATGGTCGTGCTGAATTAGTTCAGTGACAGTTAAGTGACCCAGAAAACAATGATTCTGCAGTGTGGGCCCATTGTTGGCCTAGTAGGCTTTAATGATCACCTTAGATGATCACAAAGAAAATGTATGTTTTTTCTATGCAAAATTATCCAGCCGATCGCTTTTGGTCTGTTCACAATGAAGCAACGACCTTATCATCTGGGGTGTGCCAACATTGCCATTGCCAACACACTCATAGAGGTGGTCGCTTCATTGTGATAAGCAAGCCCCTTCACCACAACAAGGTAACGATCACGAAGGGGAATTGACACATGTATGTGCCTTTTTTTTTTTTGGTTTTTGAAGCCACATTGCAGCACCAGAGGCCAGAAAAATTAGGCATGTACACAGTATTGTTGCCAGAAAATATTAAGTATACTGCCAGAAAAATTGATGTTTCCCAGGCAGAAAGTGCCCTAAAACATTGCGGCTTGAACCCTAGTTGGTGGCGGATAAGTCACGCAAGTCATCCGGCATTCAGAGATAAAATACAGCAGCGTGTGGGCCATTTTTAGCCCAAGGCAGCTCATCTCAGTCATCAGGCCTTTTTTAGTCGAATGTATCGCCCACTGTCAGTCCCTTCGGGATCCATCCCTCATTCATCTTAATAAAGGTGAGGTAATCTAGACTTTTTTGACCTAGGCGACTTCTCTTCTCAGTGACAATACCTCCAGCTGCACTGAAGGTCCTTTCTGACAGGACACTTGAAGCGGGGCAGGCCAGAGGTTCTATTGCAAATTGGGATAGCTCAGGCCACAGGTCAAGAATGCACACCCAGTAGTCAAGGAGTTAATCGCTCCTCAGAGTGTCGATATCTGCAGATAAGGCGAGGTAGTCTGCTACCTGTCGGTCGAGTCGTTCTCTGAGGGTGGACCCCAAAGGGCTGTGGCGATGCGTAGGACTTAAAAACCTCTGCATGTCCTCCATCAACAACACGTCTGTAAAGCGTCCTGTCCTTGCCGGCGTGGTCGTGGGAGGAGGAGGATTACTTTCACCTTTTCCCCTGTTAGATTCCCGTTGTGCTGTGACATCACCCTTATATGCTGTGTAAAGCATACTTTTTAATTTATTTTGGAACTGCTGCATCCTTTCCGACTTCCGGTAATTCTGTAACATTTCAGACACTTTCTGCTTATACCGGGGGTCTAGTAGCGTGGACACCCAGTACACGTCATTCTCCTTTAGCCTTTTTATACGAGGGTCCCTCAACAGGCACGACAGCATGAAAGACCCCATTTGCATAAGGTTGGATGCCGAGCTACTCATGCCCCGTTCCTCGTCCTCAGTGATCTCACTGAAGGTATGTTCTTCCCCCCAGCCACGTACAACATATAGGTGACAACGAGCACCCTGGGATACCTGTTGTGGTTGGTCTTCCTCCTCCTCCTCCTCCTCAAAGCCACATTCCTCCTCTGACTCCTCTTCCTCACACTCCTCTTCCACCATTGCAGCAAGGTCCAGCAAGCGATGCTGATAAGGCTGTTTCTGGTGGTGATGGTGACCACAACTATTCCTCTTCATGCTCATCTACGGCCTGATCCAGCACTCTTCGCAGGGCACGCTCCAGGAAGAAAACAAATAGGATGATGTCGCTGATGGTGCCTTCGGTGCGACTGACTAGGTTTGTCACCTCCTCAAAAGGACGCATGAGCCTACAGGCATTGCGCATGAGCGTCCAGTAACGTGGCAAAAAAATTCCCAGCTCCGCAGAGGCTGTCCTAGCACCCCGGTCATACAAATACTCGTTGACGGCTTTTTCTTGTTGGAGCAGGCGGTCGAACATTAGGAGTATTGAATTCCAATGTGTTGGGCTGTCGCAAATCAAGCGCCTCACTGGCATGTTGTTTTGGCGCTGAATGTCTGAAGAGTGCGCCATGGCCGTGTAGGAATGCCTGAAATGGCCACACACCTTCCTGGCCTGCTTGAGGACGTCCTGTAAGCCTGGGTACTTTTGCACAAAGCGTTGTACGATCAGATTACACACATGTGCCATGCAGGGCACATGTGTCAACTTGCCCAAATTCAATGCCGCCAACAAATTGCTTCCATTGTCACACACCACTTTGCCGATCTCCAGTTGGTGCGGAGTCAGCCACTGATCCACCTGTGCATTCAGGGCAGACAGGAGTGCTGGTCCGGCGTGACTCTCTGCTTTCAGGCAAGTCAACCCCAAGATGGCGTGACACTGTCGTATCCGGGATGTGGAATAGCCCCTGGGGAGCAGGCGGGGTGCCGTTGATGTGGAGCAAGACGCCGCAGCAGAAGAGGACTCAGCCGAGGAGGTTATGGAAGAGGATGGAGTAGGAGAAGTAGAGGAGGTGGCAGCAGGCCTGCCTGCAAGTTGTGGCGGTGTCACCAACTCCTCTGCAGAGCCAAGCATTCCATGCTTGGCAGCTGCGAGCAGGTTTACCCAATGCGCAGTGTAGGTGATATACCTGCCCTGACCGTGCTTTGCAGACCAGGTATCAGTGGTCAGATGGACCCTTGCCCCAACACTGTGTGCCAGACATGCCATGACTTCCTTTTGCACAATCGAGTACAGGTTGGGGATTGCCTTTTGTGCAAAGAAATTTCGGCTGGGTACCTTCCACTGCGGTATCCCAATAGCTACAAATTTTTTGAAGGCCTCAGACTCCACCAGCTTGTATGGTAAAAGCTGGCGGGATAAGAGTTCAGACAAGCCAGCTGTCAGATGCCGGGCAAGGGGGTGACTTTGTGACATTGGCTTCTTATGCTCAAACATGTCCTTGACAGACACCTGAATGTGGGCAGATGAGCAGGAACTGCTCAAGGTGAGAGACGGAGTGGCGGATGGTTGAGAGGGGGCAAGGAGGACAGCAGTGGTTGACATGGCTGAAGATGCTGGACCAGGAGGAGGATGGCGGCTTTGATTTTGTGTGCTGCTAGTACTCATGTGTTGATCCCATAGGCGTTTGTGATGTGCGATTATGTGCCTTCGCAAAGCAGTTGTACCTAGGTGGATGTTGGACTTCCCACTACTCAGTTTCTTTTGGCACAGGTCGCAAATGGCATCGCTGTTGTCAGAGGCAGACACACAAAAAAAATGCCACACTGCTGAGCTCTGCAATGATGGCATTCTGGTGGAGGCAACAGCATGCGTTGATTGGCGTGCTGTCTGGCTGACCCCAGGTGCCGATGCATGCTGTCTGACTGTGCCACTAGCTCCTTGCGACGACCTCCCCCTGCTTCCAACTCGTCTCCTCATCCTCTCTGTCTCCCCATTAGAACTTTCCACCTGTTCTTCTTCTCTTCGAGCGGGCACCCACGTGACATCCACAGACACATCGTCATCATCAACCGCTTCACTTGTATCTGACAACTCAGCAAAGGAAGCAGCAGCGGGTACAACAACATCATCATCACACCGCACGTCCATGTGTGTAATGCTGCCTGACTGAGACATATCCCTGTTATCTACATCCTCTGGCAATAATGGTTGCGCATCACTCATTTCTTACAACTGATGTGTAAATAACTCCTCTGACAGATCAAGTGAAGTGGCTGTGGTGCTAGTGTTGTTGGTGGCGGCAGGCGGGCGAGTGGTAACTTGATAGGTGCCCGAAGCTGAGCTGGAGGAGGATGGTGCGTCAAGGTTCCGAGCGGAAGCTGTAGAAGATTGGGTGTTCAGTGTTAGCCAGTCAACTATGTCCTCAGAACTTTTCGAGTTCAGGGTACGTGGCCTCTGAACACTGGGCATTATTCTAGGGCCAAAGGGAATCATAGCACCACGACCACGACGGCCCCTGCGGGGTGGCCTGCCTCTGCCTGTCATTTTTTTTAGATTAGCCAAGTTGTACTATGCGTGCAAGCTACTGTGACACCAGATATGAGTTGCACTGAAGTGACACTATGGACTTGCAGCTGGGCCTTAAACACACAAACACATGTGCAACTGACTGCTAGTTATTCACAGTCAAAATTGTTGTTTTTCTTTAAATGTAATCGAATGTGGTACCAGATATGAATGCCGCTGAAGTGACACTATGGACTTGCAGCTGGGCCTTAAACACACAAACACGTGCTAGTTATTCACAGTCAAAATTGTTGTTTTTCTTTAAATATAATTAAATGTGACACCAGATATGAGTGGCGCTGAAGTGACACTATGGACTTGCAGCTGGGCCTTAAACACACAAACACGTGTGTGCAACTGACTGCTAGTTATTCACAGTCAAAATTTTTGTTTTTCTTTAAATATAATCGAATGTGACACCAGATATGAGTGGCGCTGAAGTGACACTATGGACTTGCAGCTGGGCCTTAAACACACAAACACGTGTGTGCAACTGACTGCTAGTAATTCACAGTCAAAATTGTTTTTGTTCTTTAAATGTAATCGAATGTGACACCAGATATGAATGGCGCTAAAGTGACACTATGGACTTGCAGCTGGGCCTTAAACACACAAACACGTGTGTGCAACTGACTGCTAGTTATTCACAGTCAAAATTGTTGTTTTTCTTTAAATATAATCGAATGTGACACCAGATATGAGTGGCGCTGAAGTGACTGTCACGGTGGACAGGATCTCAGATACACAGATAAACCAACCAACAAGTTTCTAGGCGAGAAGCTGGGGATAAGGTCACCTCCTAGCAAATCCCTAACAGCTCTCCCTGTACTGCTAAGCCCACATTCAGACCCTAAAGGTGGGAATAATGTGTCCTCGTGCCTGGGCTGAAAATACCCTAGAATCCCTGAGATGGTGAAAGGGGAATAGGGGCAGCCTGCTCCCTCAGAACCTGGAGGGGACAGACGTAACACAAACAGCCTAGACAGCAAACCACAAAAAACAGAAACCAAACTTATCTTATCTGAGCCGGAACAGACAATCCTTCTTTCCTTGCTTCCAAGGCCAGACTGATTCTATAACCCACACGGAACACTGGGAGTGAGTGTAATTCAAACTAATGACCCCACCCAGTGCACCTGAAGGGAGGCGGATCTAGCACGACTTCAAAACAAAACAAAAACTAAACACGTGCTGCTAATCTGGCCGACCTCCGCACATAGTCAGAGCAGGGCATGACAGTACCCCCCCCTTCTACGGGTGACCTCCGGACACCCAGGACCAACCTTATCGGGGTGGGGTCTGTGAAAAGCCCTCACCAGTCGGCTGGCACTGACATCCAGCGCCGGAACTCACATCCTCTCCTCAGGGCCGTATCCCCTCCAGTGAACCAGGTACTGAAGGGAACCCCGAAGAACTCTAGAGTCGAGAACCCTGGAGATCTCGAATTCGAAATTTCCATCGACCAGAACAGGAGGAGGGGGCAATGGCGATGGTTCCACCGGTTTCACATATTTTTTCAGTAAAGACCTGTGGAACACATCATGGATCCTCCAAGTCTGCAGAAGATCCAGCCGAACCGCTACTGGATTAAAACCACTTCAACCCCGCTAGCTAAAACCCCCTTCATGACCAGGCCACTTTTTACACTTCTGCACTACACTACTTTCACCGTTTATCGCTCGGTCATGCAACTTACCACCCAAATGAATTTTACCTCCTTTTCTTCTCACTAATAGAGCTTTCATTTGGTGGTATTTCATTGCTGCTGACATTTTTACTTTTTTTGTTATTAATCGAAATGTAATGATTTTTTTGCAAAAAACTGACATTTTTCACTTTCAGCTGTAAAATTTTGCAAAAACAAACGACATCCATATATAAATTTTTTGCTAAATTTATTGTTCTACATGTCTTTGATTAAAAAAAAAATGTTTGGGCAAAGAAAAATGGTTTGGGTAAAAGTTATAGCGTTTACAAACTATGGTACAAAAATGTGAATTTCCGCTTTTTGAAGCAGCTCTGACTTTCTGAGCACCTGTCATGTTTCCTGAGGTTCTACAATGCCCAGACAGTAGAAAAACCCCACAAATGTCCCCATTTCGGAAAGTAGACACCCTAAGGTATTCGCTGATGGGCATAGTGAGTTCATAGAACTTTTTATTTTTTGTCACAAGTTAGCGGAAAATGATGAATTTTATTTTAATTTTTTTTTTTTTTACAAAGTCTCATATTCCACTAACTTGTGACAAAAAATAAAAACTTCCATGAACTCACTATGCCCATCATGAAATACCTTGGGGTGTCTTCTTTCCAAAATGGGGTCACTTGTGGGGTAGTTATACTGCCCTGGCAATTTAGGGGCCCAAATGTGTGAGAAGTAGTTTGCAATCAAAATGTGTAAAAAATGGCCTGCGAAATCCGAAAGGTGCACTTTGGAATATGTGCCCCTTTGCCCACCTAGGCTGCGAAAAAGTGTCACACATCTGGTATCGCCGTACTCAGGAGAAGTTGGGGAATGTGTTTTGGGGTGTCATTTTACATATACCCATGCTGGGTGAGAGAAATATCTTGGCAAAAGATAACTTTTCCCATTTTTTCCCATTTTTTTATACAAAGTTGGCATTTGACCAAGATATTTTTCTCACCCAGCATGGGTATATGTAAATGACTTTTTTTTTGCATAAGTTAGCGGAAATTGATTTTTTTTTGTTTTTTTCTCACAAAGTCTCACTTTCCGCTAACTTAGGACAAAAATTTCAATCTTTCATGGACTCAATATGCCCCTCACGGAATACCTTGGGGTGTCTTCTTTCCGAAATGGGGTCACATGTGGGGTATTTATACTGCCCTGTCTTTTTAGGGGCCCTAAAGCGTGAGAAGAAGTCTGGAATATAAATGTCTAAAAATGTTTACGCATTTGGATTCCGTGAGGGGTATGGTGAGTTCATGTGAGATTTTATTTTTTGACACAAGTTAGTGGAATATGAGACTTTGTAAGAAAAAACAAACAAAAAAATATATATATTTCCGCTAACTTATGCCAAAAAAATGTCTGAATGGAGCCTTACAGGGGGGTGATCAATGACAGGGGGGTGATCAATGACAGGGGGGTGATCACCCATATAGACTCCCTGATCACCCCCCTGTCATTGATCACCCCCCTGGTAAGGCTCCATTCAGACGTCCGTATGATTTTTACGGATCCATGGATTGGATCCGCAAAACACATGCGGACGTCTGAATGGAGCCTTACAGGGGGGTGATCAATGACAGGGGGTGATCAGGGAGTGTATATGGGTGATCACCCCCCTGTCATTGATCACCCCCCTGTAAGGCTCCATTCAGACGTCCGTATGATTTTTACGGATCCATGGATACATGGATCGGATCCGCAAAACACATGCGGACGTCTGAATGGAGCCTTACAGGAGGGTGATCAATGACAGGGGGTGATCAGGGAGTGTATATGGGTGATCACCCCCCTGTCATTGATCACCCCCCTGTAAGGCTCCATTCAGACGTCCGTATGATTTTTACAGATCCATGGATACATGGATCGGATCCGCAAAACACATGCGGACGTCTGAATGGAGCCTTACAGGGGGGTGATCAATGACATCAACCCCCTGTCATTGATCACCCCCCCTGTAAGGCTCCATTCAGACGTCCGTATGATTTTTACGGATCCATGGATACATGGATCGGATCCGCAAAACACATGCGGACGTCTGAATGGAGCCTTACAGGGGGGTTATCAATGACAGGGGGTGATCAGGGAGTATATATGGGTGATCACCCCCCTGTAAGGCTCCATTCAGACGTCCGTATGATTTTTACGGATCCATGGATACATGGATCGGATCCGCAAAACACATGCGGACGTCTGAATGGAGCCTTACAGGGGGGTGATCAATGACAGGGGGTGATCAGGGAGTGTATATGGGTGATCACCCCCCTGTAAGGCTCCATTCAGACGTCCGTATGATTTTTACGAATCCATGGATACATGGACCGGATCTGCAAAACACATGCGGACGTCTGAATTGAGCCTTACAGGGGGGTGATCAATGACAGGGGGGGTGATCAATGACAGGGGGTGATCAGGGAGTGTATATGGGTGATCACCCGCCTGTCATTGATCACCCCCCTGTAAGGCTCCATTCAGACGTCCGCATGTGTTTTGCGGATCCGATCCATGTATCCGTGGATCCGTAAAAATCATACGGACGTCTGAACGGAGCCTGATAGGGGGGTGATCAATGACAGGGGGGTGATCAATGACATGGGGGTGATCAGGGAGTTTATATGGGGTGATCATGGGTGATCAGGGGTTCATAAGGGGTTAATAAGTGACGGGGGGGGGTGTAGTGTAGTGTGGTGTTTGGTGCAACTTTACTGACCTACCTGTGTCCTCTGGTGGTCGATCCTAACAAAAGGGACCACCAGAGGACCAGGTAGCAGGTATATTAGACGCTGTTATCAAAACAGCGTCTAATATACCTGTTAGGGGTTAAAAAAATCAGATCTCCAGCCTGCCAGCGAGCGATCGCCGCTGGCAGGCTGGAGATCCACTCGCTTACCTTCCGTTCCTGTGAGCGCGCGCGCCTGTGTGCGCGCGTTCACAGGAAATCCCGGCCCTCGCGAGATGACGCGTATATGCGTCACTGTGCGCAGGGCTGCCGCCTCCGGACCGCACATCTGCGTTAGGCGGTCCGGAGGCGGTTAATCACCGCAGATATTTTGTACAGACCAATAAATCTTGGACCCAGTTTCCAAGATGGCACTCTCAGTTTAATATTTTTAGTGGACAACCACACCAGATCACCCACACACAGGTCCGGACCAGTCACACGTCTCTTGTAAGCCATTCGCTTATACCTCTCACCCCATCTTCTCCAAATTCACTTGGATCCTCCGCCAGATAGAAGACAAGGCAGAAGAAAATCTCTCCTCCTCTGGCATCCCAGAGGAACTAGTCCCAGAAAAGGTACCAAACTGAGGATGAAAACCGTATGCGCCCAAAAATGGCGACTTACCCATGGACTCCTGCCTACGGTTATTCAAAGCAAATTCTGCTAGGGACAAGAATGAGGACCAGTCCTCCTGATTCTCAGCCACAAAGCCCCTCGAGTAGGTCTCCAGGTTTTGATTAGTATGCTCTGTCTGTCCATTCGACTGCGGATGAAAAGCCGAAGAGAACGAAAGTTGAATGCCAAGCCGAGAGCAGAACGCCCTCCAAAACCTGGAGACAAACTGCATGCCCCTATCAGAGACCACATCCGAAGGAATACCATGCAATTTCACAATATTATCAACAAAAATCTGGCATAGTCTTGGCATTAGGCAGACTAGTTAATGATATAAAGTGAGCCATTTTACTAAAACGGTCAACTACCACCAAAATTACTGTTCTCCCGGAGGAACTCGGCAGATCCGTAATAAAGTCCATAGACAAGTGCGTCCAAGGATGAGACGGAATAGACAAAGGAAGAAGTGAACCAGCCGGTCGAGTATGAGCAACCTTTGACCGAGCACAGGTTTCACAAGCTGCCACGTAATCCTCAATGCTCTTACGTAACCCTGGCCACCAGAACCTCCGGGACACCAGGTCACAGGTGGACTTACCACCAGTATATCCAGCAAGGACAGTATCGTGATGTTCCTTAAATACCTTGTATCGCAGACCTTCAGGAACAAACAACCTCCCTGGGGGACAAGAACCAGGAGCCCCCTCCTGGGCTCCCAACACCTCCATCTCCAATTCGGGGTACAGAGCGGAGACTACCACCCCATCAGCCAAAATCAGAGCAGGATCCTCTGAATCACCTCCCCCAGGAAAGCTGTGAGACAAGGCATCTACCTTGATGTTCTTAACCCCCGGGCGAAAGGTAACCACAAAATTTAACCTGGTAAAAAACAGTGACCATCTGGCCTGTCTAGGGTTCAGATGCTTGGCGGATTGCAGGTAAGCCAAATTCTTATGATCTGTATATACTGTAACGGGGTGAGACGCCCCCTCCAACCAGTGACGTCATTCCTCAAAGGCCAACTTGATGGCCAGCAACTCTCTATCTCCTACATCATAATTATTCTCGGCGACCAAGAGCTTCTTGGAGAAAAAAGCACACGGGACCCATTTGTCAGGAGATGAACCCTGCGACAGCACCGCTCCAACCCCCACTTCTGATGCATCAACCTCCACCACGAATGGATGATGCACATCGGGCTGCACCAGAATGGGAGCAGATGCAAAACACTCCTTAATAGCTGAAAAGGCCTGCAATGCCTCATCCGACCAGACAGAGACGTCGACGCCCTTCTTAGTCATATCAGTGAGAGATCTTACAATGGTAGAATAGTTTGAAATAAATTTTCTATAATAATTAGTAAACCCCAAAAACCGCATCAAAGCTTTCTGATTCTCTGGTCGGTCCCATTCCAGAACCGCCTGGACCTTTTTCGGGGTCCATACGAAAACCAGAGTCAGAAAGCAGATATCCCAAAAACTGAAGATCCTGCACCGAAAACACACATTTCTCCAATTTGGCATATAATTTATTCTCCCGAAGGATCGTCAAAACCTGTCTCACATGATCCTGATGGGTCTTCAGATCAGGAGAGTAAATTAAAATGTCATCCAAGTAAACCACCACGAACCTCCCCACCAAATGATGGAAAATGTCATTGACGAATCGCTGAAATACCGCTGGCGCGTTCGTCAATCCAAAAGGCATAACCAGATTCTCAAAATGACCCTCGTGCGTATTGAAGGCCATTTTCCACTCATCCCCTTCCTTGATTCTGATCAGATTGTAGGCCCCTCTCAAATCCAACTTGGAGAACACCTTGGCTCCAACAATCTGATCAAAAAGGTCGGAGATCAAAGGTAGGGGATACAGATCCCGGACCGTAATACGGTTCAATTCCCAGAAATCCAAACAAGGTCTCAGCGATCCATCCTTCTTTTTTACAAAGAACAAACCTACTGCCACCGGAGACTTAGATGGCCTAATATGACCTTTTGCCAAACTCTCGGCAATATACTTCCGCATGACCTCTCTTTCGGGTTGAGAAAGATTGTAAAGCCGAGACTTTGGCAATTTAGCCCCTGGGATGAGATTAACTGGACAATCATAGTCATGATGTGGGGGCAATTCCTGAGCCCCACCCTCCGAAAAGACATCCGCAAAATCTGAGAGATACTGAGGTAAAGCCATAGTGGACACCCCAGAGATAGATGTGCCAAGACAATTATCCGAACAAAATTCACTCCAACCAATGATTTGTCTTGCTTGCCAATCTATAATTGGGTTATGTTTTGTCAACCATGGTAACCCCAAAACTATAGGAGCCGGCAAATCCTTCATGACAAAACAAGACATAATCTCAACATGTGAATCACCCCCCCTTAAGTGAATACCATGAGCAATATTAGTGAGACTCCTTTGAGAAAGAGGGGAAGAATCAATTGCAAAAACCGGAATCTGTCTTTCTAAAGTGCAAGCACTTAGACCCAGATTTTGAAGAAAAAGAAAGTCAATAAGGTTTACCCCAGCACCACAGTCAAGGAATACTTCAAAAAAAAATTCTCTTGAGTCTAGCGCCACCATAGCTCGAAGGAGAAAACGGGTATTACAGGGAGCTTGCATACCCGCCTGCTCCACCACACCATTCACGCTACCAAGAGTCAGGAAAGTTTTTTTTTTTTCTTTTTCTCATCAACATGCGGTCTAACAAAAGGACAAGCAAAAATAAAATGACCACTTTTCCCACAGTAGTAACATAGTTTATGCAATTTCCTAAAGTCTCTACTACCAGAACGGAAAGAAACCTGACCCAGCTGCATGGGTTCCTCCCCTACCCCAGAGTTACCTGTAACATCACCCTGGGAAGCAGTAGAGACGAAACCACTCACAGAAGGGATCCCTTGCGCGGAGGGAACCCTACACCTCTCTCTAATACGTCTATCTAACCGTACTGCCAAAGACATTGCATTCTCCAAAGAATCTGGGTACTCATGAAAAGCAAGGGCATCTTTCAATCTCTCAGATAACCCCTGACAAAACTGACTATGTAACGCAGGGTCATTCCACTCTGACTCGGTAGCCCATCTCCTAAACTCAACACAGTAAGCCTCTACAGTATGTTCACCCTGTAATAAATTGCGTAATTTTGATTACGCCATTGAGACCTGATCTGGGTCATCGTAGATTAATCCCAGGGCCTTGAAAAATTCTTCCACCGACCGGAGCGCCCGAGAACCGGGCGGCAGAGAAAAGGCCCAGGATTGCGCGTCCCCTTTAAGCAGAGAAATTATTATACCAATCCTCTGACTCTCATCACCTGACGACGATGGACGCAGCCGAAAATACAATTTGCATGACTCTCTAAAACGGAAAAAGTCATCTGTACCCCCTGCAAATCTATCAGGAAAAGCAACTTTAGGCTCCCCACAAATTTGACCTGCACCTGATGCCAGAGCATTCTGACACCGTGTGACCGAATTACGCAGATCCGCTACCTCTAGGGATAATCCCTGCATGCGGTCAACTAGCGCATCAATTGATGCCATCACAAAACCGCTGAGCAATGACAGTCAAAGTATTGGCGGGTTATAATGTCACGGCGGACAGGATCTCAGATACACAGATGAACCAACCAACAAGTTTCTAGGCGAGAAGCTGGGGATAAGGTCATCTTCTAGCAAATCCCTAACAGCTCTCCCTGTACTGCTAAGCCCACATTCAGACCCTAAAGGTGGGAATAATGTGTCCTCGTGCCTGGGCTGAAAATACCCTAGAATCCCTGAGATGGTGAAAGGGGAATAGGGGCAGCCTGCTCCCTCAGAACCTGGAGGGGACAGACGTAACACAAACAGCCTAGACAGCAAACCACAAAAAACAGAAACCAAACTTATCTTATCTGAGCCGGAACAGACAATCCTTCTTTCCTTGCTTCCAAAGCCAGACTGATTCTATAACCCGCACGGAACACTGGGAGTGAGTGTAATTTAAACCAATGACCTCACCCAGTGCACCTGAAGGGAAGCAGATCTAGCACGACTCCAAAACAAAACAAAAACTAAACACGTGCTGCTAATCTGGCCGACCTCCGCACATAGTCAGAGCAGGGAATGACAGTGACACTATGGACTTGCAGCTGGGCCTTAAACACACAAACACGTGTGTGCAACTGACTGCTAGTTATTCACAGTCAAAATTGTTGTTTTTCTTTAAATATAATCGAATGTGACACCAGATATGAGTGGCCCTGAAGTGACACTATGGACTTGCAGCTGGGCCTTAAACACACAAACACGTGTGTGCAACTGACTGCTATTTATTTACTGTCAAAATTGTTGTTTTTCTTTAAATATAATCGAATGTGACACCAGATATAAGTGGCGCTGAAGTGACGCTATGCACTGGCACTGGGCCTTAAACACACAAACACGTGTGTGCAACTGACTTCTATTTATTCACAGTCAAAATTGTTGTTTTTCTTTAAATGTAATCGAATGTGACACCAGATATGAGTTGCACTGGTGACACTATGCACTTGCAGGGCTGTGAGCCTGACACACACGCTGGCAGGCAGGCAACTGCAATTTGATTACACAGGAAAAAAAAAAAAAAAGCAGACTGATGTTCTAGCCCTAAAAACTAGCCTAGCTATCGATTTCCCTATTAAATCAGCAGCAGCTACACTGTCCCTCCTCTCACTAAGAATGCAGCTTCCGAATGAATCTAAAATGGATGCTGTTCAGGAGGTGGGAGGGTCTGGGAGGGAGAGTCTGCTGCTGATTGGCTGGAATGTGTCTGCTGACTGTGAGGTACAGGGTCAAAGTTTATTCAATGATGATGAATAGGGGGTGGACCGAACATCGCATATGTTCGCCCGCCGCGGCGAACGCGAACAAGCTATGTTAGCCGGGAACTGTTCGCCGGCGAATAATTCGGGACATCTCTACCCGGGACTTGTCCCCTCACCAGCCTGCCCAGTCCCGGCAGCAGACTCTTCACCAACTGCAGGCCCAGCCTTGCGGCTAGTACCTGCATGGTTCTGAGCCTGTCCCTAAACCTGGTTGGCAAAGGCAAGCGGACAGCGACTAAACGGGTGACCCATGTCTCCACACAGGTTACACCTGATCTTCCGACAGGTTGCGGCAAGATGGTCACTCCCTCCACACCTCACTCACCTCTGGGTCTTACACTGTGCACTGAAGTGTGTGGGGTCGCCGCACCTGTGGCAGACCTTTGGCTGCCCCTGGTAAAAAAACATTATCCAATCCCTCCCTATAAAGGCTGAGGAGGGGATATGGGTAACAGAATTTCCCTGGGCCCTCAACGTCATGTTAAAGGTCCAGGCCCCTGACCAAATACTATGCTCGTCCAGGACCTTGGCTGGGTAGCCCACTTCACCATAGCGACTAGTGATGAGCGGCAGGGGTCATATTCGAATTCGCGATATTTCGCGAATTTTTTTTTAGAATATTCGTCGAATATTCGAAAATTCGAAAATTCGCGATTTTTTTCTTGAAAAAAATCGGCAAGGTAATGATTGTGTAATATGCGAATTTTCGTAATCCGAATTTTTATTGCGAATTTTTCAACTTGCAACTATTAGACAAAGAAGATTATAGCACTATATTAGCTAAATTGCTCTATATTCGATTTTTTGAATATTTGCTATATTGCTATAACAGTTTTTTTGAATATTCGTAATATATAGCAATATAGCGAATATTCGAAAAAAACTAATATAGAGCAATTTAGCTAATATAGTGCTATAATCTTTTTTTTTATAGTTGTCATTTTTTCCAATCTGGAAGTTCAGATTGGAAAAAAATTACAACTATAAAAAAAAAGATTATAGCACTATATTAGCTAAATTGCTCTATATTCGGTTTTTTTCGAATATTCGCTATATTTCTATAACTTTGTTTTTTTGAATATTTGTAATATTCTAAAACAAGAATATATAGCAATATAGCGAATATTCGAAAAAAACGAATATAGAGCAATTTAGCTAATATAGTGCTATAATCTTCTTTGTCTAAAAGGTAAAAAATTCGCAATAAAAATTCGAATCCGAAAAGTCGAATTACGAAAATTCGCATATTACACAATCATTACCTTGCGGATTTTTTCAAGAAAAAAAAATCGTGCATTTTCGAATATGACCCCTGGCGCTCATCACTACTCCTAAAGTCAAGTATATTGCAGCCTTCTTATTGGCCCACAAGCTAGAAGCAGGAAGGGATCATGTGTACTGATAAAACAAAAAGTAAAAAAAAAATCGGCAAGGTAATGATTGTGTAATATGCGAATTTTCGTAATCCGAATTTTTATTGCGAATTTTTCAACTTGCAACTATTAGACAAAGAAGATTATAGCACTATATTAGCTAAATTGCTCTATATTTGATTTTTTGAATATTTGCTATATTGCTATAACAGTTTTTTTGAATATTCGTAATATATAGCAATATAGCGAATATTCGAAAAAAACTAATATAGAGCAATTTAGCTAATATAGTGCTATAATCTTTTTTTTTATAGTTGTAATTTTTTCCAATCTGGAAGTTCAGATTGGAAAAAAATTACAACTATAAAAAAAAAGATTATAGCACTATATTAGCTAAATTGCTCTATATTCGTTTTTTTTCGAATATTCGCTATATTGCTATAACTTAGTTTTTTCGAATATTTGTAATATTCTAAAACAAGAATATATAGCAATATAGCGAATATTCGAAAAAAACGAATATAGAGCAATTTAGCTAATATAGTGCTATAATCTTCTTTGTCTAAAAGGTGAAAAATTCGCAATAAAAATTCGAATCCGAAAAGTCGAATTATGAAAATTCGCATATTACACAATCATTACCTTGCAGATTTTTTCAAGACAAAAAAATTGTGCATTTTCGAATATGACCCCTGGCACTCATCACTACTCCTAAAGTCAAGTATATTGCAGCCTTCTTATTGGCCCACAAGCTAGAAGCAGGAAGGGATCATGTGTACTGATAAAAAAAAAAAAATGTAAAAAAAATCGGGAAAAAAATCGGGAAAAAATCGAATATTCAAAATTACGAATATATAACTATATTCGAAATATTCGCGAATTTTCGAAGTACCTATATTCGCGATAAAAATTCGAAATTCGAATATTCGTGATCAACACTAGCGACTCAGCCAGGTCGCTATATCTACACTAGAAAGAGACTCATTACATATTAACACAGTCACTTTCTGGCCGGACAAAGCTGACGTCAAAGAACTTGGTCCCGTAGGGATGGATGAGGGCATAGATGTCTTTCTCCTTAAAACCCATCTGCAGGAAAAGCTCCACAACAGTCTTCCTGGAAGGTGTTGCTTCCTTACTTTTCCAAAACAGACGGACCACATTCCTACGGTCCCCCCCGGCTGTGGGGTGAGTCCAGACGGTCTTACCCCCCTTTTCCTCTCGGAAGGCTCTCAGCCCGTTTCTCTCCGTCCAGAAAGACAGGTCAACCGATTCACTCTCTACTTGTATGGAGGTCTCCGCACCCTCTTTCAAGGCCCCCAAGAGGCACCGTTGCACCCTTGCCAGATCCTGTGGGCAAAGAGTCCCTTAACGACATTTTCAAAAGTACGTTTTGCCTTTTTTGACTGTCTCTCCTTTTCTTCTTCCGCCTCCTCTTTTCTCAACTTATCCATATCCTCAGCAGTCAAAAACCTTTTGTCATATTCTTCCATATCCACATTTTCATCACCTACAACATTCCCACTTACTTTATTTCCACTCACTTCTATATTTTCACTTACTTTTGCATTCCCACTTGCATTCCCACTTGCATCCGCACTTGGTCCTGCATTACCGACTGCATTCTCCCTTTCTTTCATACTACCTTTCACATCTCTTTTTGCATCGTTCACTCCACTTTTCACCACATGTTTATCACTTTTTCCCCGGGATCCACCACTCACTCTCCCTAGATTGGCCGGGTTCTCCCCACTTCTACCCTTAATCACCACTGTATTCTGTATTTACTCCATCACTTTGCCATCACTTTTCTTATCTTTTTTTGCCGTTGTCTATTCAGACCTCAGTGGTGCCTTTGCAGGCACAACAACCCCCTATACCGCAGTAGGAGCTACCTTTTCTGCCCTTTTCGCGACCTTGTCCGCCCTCCCCTCGTCCGTCTTTACCTTGTC
This sequence comes from Bufo gargarizans, assembly GCF_014858855.1. Classification (NCBI taxonomy): domain Eukaryota; kingdom Metazoa; phylum Chordata; class Amphibia; order Anura; family Bufonidae; genus Bufo; species Bufo gargarizans. The sequence goes on along the minus strand of NC_058087.1, from coordinate 53,577,130 downwards.
CGCAGCCAAAAAACTCTCCTTCACCTTGTCCACAGCCAAACAACTCTCCCGCTCTGTACAACCTAGCTCCACATCAGGAGCTAGGCTGGGCTCAGCAACGGGGTTAAAAGGGGTATACTCCAGGACCTCTCTCTCTATGACTTTGGTTTTACTTTTTTTCACCTTTTACTTTTTCCTCTTCAGGTACCTCTTCATTACCAAAATAGAGCTTACCTACCGGGGATTCTAGCTGCCTGATCTTTTGTAGTATCAGCCCTCTACCATAGAAACATAGAATGTGTCGGCAGATAAGAACCATTTGGCCCATCTAGTCTGCCCAATAGACTGGATACTATGGATAGCCCCTGGCCCTATCTTATATGAAGGATGGCCTTATGCCTATCCCATGCATGCTTAAACTCCTCCACTGTATTTGCAGCTACCACTTCTGCAGGAAGGCTATTCCATGCATCCACTACTCTCTCAGTAAAGTAATACTTCCTGATATTACTTTTAGACCTTTGCCCCTCTAATTTAAAACTATGTTCTCTTGTAGCAGTTTTTCTTCTTTTAAATATTCTCTCCTCTTTTACCTTGTTGATTCACTTTATGTATTTAAAAGTTTCTATCATATCCCCTCTGTCTCGTCTTTCTTCCAAGCTATACATGTTAAGGTCCTTTAATCTTTCCTGGTAAGTTTTATCCTGCAATCCATGTACTAGTTTAGTAGCTCTTCTCTGAACTCTCTCCAAAGTATCAATATCCTTTTGGAGATATGGTCTCCAGTACTGAGCACAATACTCCAAATGAGGTCTCACTAGTGCTCTGTAGAGCGGCATGAGCACCTCCCTCTTTCTACTGGTAATTCCTCTCCCTATACACCCAAGCATTCTGCTAGCATTTCCTGCTGCTCTATGACATTGTCTGCCTACCTTTAAGTCTTCTGAAATAATGACCCCTAAATCCCTTTCCTCAGATACTGAGGTTAGGACTGTATCACTGATTTTATATTCTGCTCTTGGGTTTTTACGTCCCAGGTGCATTATCTTGCACTTATCAACATTAAATTTTAGTTGCCAGATTTTTGACCATTCCTCTAGTTTTTCTAAGTCCTTTTCCATTTGGTGTATCCCTCCAGGAACATGAACCCTGTTACAAATCTTTGTGTCATCAGCAACAAGACACACCTTACCATTGAGGCCTTCTGCAATTTCGCTGATAAAGATATTAAACAATATGGGTCCCAGAACAGATCCCTGAGGTACCCCACTGGTAACAAGACCCTGGTCTGAATATACTCCATTGACTACAACCCTCTGTTGCCTGTCCCTCAGCCACTGCCTAATCCATTCAACAATATGGGAGCAAAAGCCTTACTAAAGTCTAGATAAGCGATGTCTACTGCACCTCCTCCATCTATTATTTTAGTCACCCAATCAAAAAAATCAATAAGATTAGTTTGACATGATCTCCCTGAAGTAAACCCATGCTGTTTTTGATCTTTCAATCCATGGGATTTTAGATGTTCCACAATCCTCTCCTTAAGTATGGTTTCCATTAATTTCCCCACTATTGATGTCAGGCTTACTGGCCTATAGTTGCCCGATTCCTCCCTACTGCCTTTCTTGTGAATGGGCACAACATTTGCTAATTTCCAATCTTCTGGGACGTCTCCTGTTGCCAGTGATTGGTTAAATAAATCTGTTAATGGTTTTGCTAGTTCACCGCTGAGCTCTTTTAATAGCTTTGGGTGTATCCCATCAGGCCCCTGTGACTTATTTGTATTAATTTTAGACAGCTGACTTAGAACCTCTTCCTCTGTAAAGACACATGCATCAAAAGATTCATTAGTCTTCTTTCCTAACTGAGGTCCTTCTCCTTCATTTTCCTTTGTGAAAACTGAACAGAAGTATTCATTGAGGCAGTCAGCTAGTTCTTTATCTTCTTCCATATACCTTCCTTCTTTTGTTTCTAATTTGGTAATTCCTTGTTTTAGTTTCCTTTTTTCATTTATGTATCTGAAGAATGCCTTATCACCTTTTTTCCCTGACTGAGCTCATTTCTCTTCTGCCTGCGCTTTAGAAGCTCTTATAACTTGTTTGGCCTCTCTCTGCCTAATCTTATAAATTTGCCTGTCATCCTCGTTTTTTGTTTTTTTTATAATTCCTAAATGCTATCTTTTTGTTTTTAATGATTTTGGCCACTTCTGCTGAGTACCACAGTGTTCTCTTCCTTTTTTTGCTTTTACTGACAAGCCTAATGCAATTTTCTGTTGCCTTCAATAGTGCCACTTTTAAGTAGTCCCATTTCTCCTGGACTCCAATGAAACTGTTCCAATCTGATAGGGACTCATGTACCACCAATCTAATTTTAGAAAAGTAAGTTTTTCTAAAATCTAAAACTTTTGTTTTTGTGTGGTGTGACTCAGTCACTGTACTTATAGTAAACCACACTGACGGGTGATCACTAGATCCCAAGCTTTCCCCTACAGTAATATCAGATACCAAATTCTCATTTGTGAATACTAAATTTAAAATGGCCTCCTTCCGGGTTGACTCCTCCACTACTTGCTGTAGAGATAATCCCAGTAGGGAATTTAGAATATCTGTACTCCTGGCAGAACTAGCTATTTTGGTTTTCCAGTTTACATCTGGAAGATTGAAGTCTCCCATAATGATAACTTCCCCCTTCAATGTCATTTTAGCTATTTCCTCAACTAGTAGATCATCTAATTCTTTGACTTGGCTAGGTGGTCTATATATCACACCTACACGAGTTACCTTATGATTATCAAGCTGCAAGGTAACCCAAACTGACTCTAAATTGTTCTCGCTAACTTGTATTAAATTTGATTTTATGCTTTCTTTCACATACAGGGCCACCCCTCCCCCTTCTTGCCTTCTCTGTCTTTCCTGTATAGAGAGAACCCTGGTATTGATATATTATTACTCCCCTTGAACCACGTCTCAGTAACAGCCACTACATCTATATTCTCAGATGCCATTATAGCCTCAAGTTCATTGATCTTATTCCCTAAACTGCGAGCATTTGTAGACAAGACTCTGAGCTTGTCATTTCTTTACCTTTGTGCTACTGGCATCTTCTGGCATTGTTCCGGGGGGCAGTCGGACTGCTGGATTATCACTCTTTTGCCCCCCTTTCCTAGTTTAAATGCTCCTTAGCAAATACTTGGAACTGTTCACCGAGGACATTCGTTCCCTTGAGAGAAAGATGCAAACCATCTTTCTTGTACAGTTCTTTTCCATTCCAACAAGAGCTAACATGAGACACAAAGCCAAACCCTTGGTTCAGACACCATTCACCAAGCCATACATTGAATTCCTTAATGCGCATCTTCCTGTCATGCTGAAGGTTATGCACAGGCAAAACTGCAGAAAATGAAACAATTGATGCAACCTCCCGTATATCCTTTCCAAGTGTGTGAAAAGCTTCTTTCCCCTTTGAAACCTCATTGCAAGCCAGATCGTTTGTCCCAAGATGGACAATAACATCCACTTCCCTTTCCTGCTTTGCTTGCCTAACAATATTAAGGATCCGTTGTCTATCCCTGCTAGCGGTAGCACCAGGGAGACATCTCACAACACCATTCTCCTCAAACTTCACACCTATTATGATGGAATCACCCACCAACAGCTGCTTACTATCAATCCTCACCTTCTCCTTTTTGTCTTTGGCTGCAGTCTTATATACTTTAGGCATGGGAGATGATTGTTTCTCACCCACTGTGCTTGAGCCATCCTCCATGTTGATCTTGCACTCTGAAATTGCTGCTAATTAATTATGGAGAGACACAGACTGTGAGACATGTCTTCTATCCACAACTCTCAGTCTACCAGAACCTACAGTAACCCATCTTCCATTTCTAGGGGGCCTTTGTGGCAGTGGCATTGCAATGTTCTCAGCCTGAGTTTGTTTAGTGGTTAATTTACAAATCTCATATTTCAAAAAGGTAATTTCCTGCTGCATTATGGAGAGCTGTCTACAGATCAGACAGTATCCAAACCTCTGAAGAGTGGAACCTGAAATAAAAGCACAACAATTCCTGCATAGAACCAGGTCTGCCATTGTAAAGAGGGGAAAGATTTTAAACAAACAAATCTTACTTGTTTAGATTGTATCCACCTCCAGATTACCTCCTGAGTATCTCCTGAATATCTACCAAACTCGCTTTCTTCCCCGGGTGCTATTCACTGACACCAAGAGGCTTTCCCCTGCCCATCCAGCAAGAAGTCCTGTTCAGATTTACTTTCTGTCGCCTCTCTCTGGCTCCTGACCTGCAGCCCTGACAGGTCAGAAGATCCAGACTGACAACCGGACATATTTTCAAAACGTTCATAATTTCTGAACTTTTCCATAAAAGGGCCGCCATTCCTTTCTATAGAAGCTTTCCTTTTTAACAGTATCATACTGTCCAAGATAGTACATTACACGGGAAGTCAGGTCTGATGCAGTATCTGTGGGACCCTGGATTCCCAATTAGGCATCACTTTAATCCCCTTGCTTGTAGTATGAGACGCATGAGGGCGAGATATGCCTGACACTCCAGAACGAGACACCTCAGGGTGAGATACACTCCTACTCTGTTTGGAGTCACGTACCTCCGCCCCTGCTCCAGTCCCAGATATTTCCCCCCTGAATACCTTTGACGGCGCTTTCACCGCCGCTTGACTTGCAGCTTTGGTAGTAACCACACTTCTGCGTGCTGATTGTTCAGCAATAACCTTGTTCTCCTTATCCATTGCCTGTTCAGCAACAGGTTTCTTCTCCAAAGCCACGTATGGCTTCCCCAAACGCAAACCAGCCCGGTCTAGCGAGGAGTCCAGGCTGCTTATCTTCCTGAGACTCCCGCCACCGAGGCCCTGCTTCTCCACACTGCTCCTTGCTGGAGCACTTGACTGCCATGCTTGCACTCCATGCCGCTTACCTCCCGCCTGCGACAGTCCACTTGAATGCACACACAGCTTTTCCAAATCTTCTACTTCCACCTCCACCTCCCATACTCCCGGAGCTGCTTGCCTCGAGTCTCGACCGCTCTCCCTCCTCACATCTCCATCCTGGCTGCCTGGTAAAGTGCGCCGGATGGCCGTAGCCCAGGTCTCCATACCGGGAGAAAGCGCCACCCCTTGGGGAAAGGGCAGTGCTCCCCCCAGCATACACCAATGGCCTCTCGGCCCTGTCTCCAAGCACAGTACACAGCCCGATGTTTGGTTTCTCCTGCAGCTCTCACCTTGCAGGACCTGCCATGATGTCACACTGGTCAGCTGATAGAAAGTGATGCGCACAGATGGACCACGTCCTCTCCCTGCAACAGGAGCTCCACCAGCAGCACCACGACCTGGGCCATGTCCCTTATTTTACGATCTCCTCATATTTCTAAAATTTAGGATCTTGCCCAAAATTGGGTGTTTTATTAATAGCAGAATAGAACCACAGTATGTAAAGGGTGTATCTCACACATACAGATCCAGACTAGTCCGCAATTAAAGTTTTTTGCCCAAAATGGGTGTTGTTTTAATAACAGAATATGACAGCAGTATATATTCCTTGAATTTCACACGTGCAGATGCAGCAAGGGCTGTAAAATTGTGTATTTTGCCCAAAAAGGGTGTTTTTTAAAACCCAGAAAATTATACCTGTATTTCTAGCTTAAAGTCCTGGTTGCCATAGTAGTAGTGGGGAGCGGGGGAGCAGTATACTTACCGTCTGTGCGGCTCCCGGGGCGCTCCAGAATGACGTCAGAGCGCCCCATGCGCACAAATTTCGGATCTATGAGGGAAAAGATTAGACCCTGGAGCCGGTCGGTTGCCCTGATACCTGGGGAGCAGTGGGAAGACAGTCTGGGACTTGGTGTCACCCTTATTTGGCAAGGGGTACCATCTTTAATTGGACAATTTCTACACAAGTGTGGCCCTCTTCAGGCATTTGTTTCTAGAACAGATTGGCTGCTGTGGCACCGCGCAAACTAGTCGCGCGGGCTTCCCCCAACGGCTCGTTACCACCCGTCTTGCAAGGGGGGAGATGGCTGCCTTGTGTAACCAAGAACTGCTCGCGGTGAAATGGAGAGACAAGCGTGACGTTTACATGCTCTCCTCCATTCATGCAGACACGACAATCCAAATTGAGCGAGCAACCAGTGTCATTGAAAAGCCCCTCTCAGTCCACGACTATAACCTTCACATGGGAGGGGTGGACTTCAATGACCAGATGTTGGCTCCGTATTTAGTTTCCCGACGTACCAGACGCTGGTATAAGAAGGTGTCTGTATATTTGATTCAATTGGCTCTGTATAATAGTTTTGTTCTCTACAGTAAGGCTGGGAGAACAGGATCCTTCCTCAAATTTCAGGAAGAGATCATCGAGAATCTCCTGTATCCAGGAGGTTCCGTGGCCCCATCCACCAGTGTAGTTAGCCGTATACACGAGCGGCATTTCCCCAATGTCGTTGCCGGTACCTCAACCCAACCGTCACCCCGAAAAAGATGTCGTGTCTGTAGCAGGAGTGGAATAAGGCGTGACACCCGCTAGTTCTGTCCTGACTGCCCTATGCTTAGGGGAGTGTTTCCGGAAGTACCACACACAGGTACACTTAGCATAGGGATCACATCTCACAGGTCAGGTACACAGGGCTATTAGGGCCCATTCACACACAGCTGCTGCAAACCTCTCCTTTCACCTGGGACAAAGTGCATAATGCACTTCGCCACATCTTTGGGTGATTTGCGCTTTGCACATTGTCCCATGGGGAGGGAGAGGTTTGTCCTATAAAGGTAAAAAAAAAAACACCAGTAAGCAAAAAAGTTAACGTTCAGTTCCAACAGTTAAATAAAGTTTATATGTTCTGTTCAAAGGTTATTATAAAGTTAATAAAATTGATTGCGTTGCGGCCTGTTTTTTTTTTTTTTTTTTACCTTCCAGGTGGACCAACCGATCGACTAGCTACAGCACTGATGTGCATTCTGACAGAAGCATCATGCTGCTGTCAGATTACACAAAAGTCGGTGTATGCGGCGCTGCAAGACAAGATTTCTCCTCTGCAGTAAAAGATATGTTTGCCGAGGCATATGAGCTGAGGGGGCGGCGGTGTTCATATGCTTTGGCAAACACTTTGTATATAAAAAAAAAAAAAAAAAATCCCGGCAATGATTTATTCATCCACATTGATTAATGTGAATGGAGAAATCGGGTTTGCCAGGGCATACGAGCTAAGTGGGTATGGATGTTGGGCGGAGCTCCTATGTCCTGGCAGACGCCTTTCCCCTCCTTTTTTTTTTTTGGCAGAGATTTTTTCATCCACATTGATCGATGTGAATGAAGAAATCTGTGCCGTTCATTTTTTTTTTCAGCCCAGAGGCTGAACGGAAAAAAAAAATCTCATTACCTGTATGCTCAATATAAGGCCGAATGCACACAGCCATTGTTCACGGCCGTGAGCGGTCCGTGGAACCGCGGCCTGGATTCCTGCTGAGTGCAGGAGCGCACGGCGTCATTGGTTGCTATGACGCCGTGCGCTCCCTGCTGCCGCCACAGTACAGTAATACACTGGTATGATCTATACCAGTGTATTACTGTACTGTGGCGGCAGCAGGGAGCGCACGGCGTCATAGCAACCAATGACGCCGTGCGCTCCTGCTCTCAGCAGGAATCCAGGCCGCGGTTCCTGGATTCCTGCTGAGTGCAGGAGCGCACGGCGTCATTGGTTGCTATGACGCCGTGCGCTCCCTGCTGCCGCCACAGTACAGTAATACACTGGTATGATCTATACCAGTGTATTACTGTACTGTGGCGGCAGCAGGGAGCGCACGGCGTCATAGCAACCAATGACGCCGTGCGCTCCTGCTCTCAGCAGGAATCCAGGCCACGATTCCACGGACCGCTCACGGCCGTGAACAACGGCCGTGTGCATTCGGCCTAAGGAGAATAGTAGAAACTCCTAATGCTGGCCATACATGTAATGATTGCGGAGACCCTCAAATGCCAGGGCAGTACAAACACCCCACAAATGACCCCATTTTGGAAAGAAGACACCCCAAGGTATTCGCTGAGGGGCATATTGAGTCCATGAAAGATTGAAATTTTTGTCCCAAGTTAGCGGAAAGTGAGACTTTGTGAGAAAAAAACAAAAAAAATCAATTTCTGCTAACTTATGCCCAAAAAAAAAAATTCTATGAACTCGCCAGGCCCCTCATTGAATACCTTGGGGTGTCTTCTTTCCAAAATGGGGTCACATGTGGGATATTTATACTGCCCTGGCTTTTTAGGGGCCCTAAAGCGTGAGAAGAAGTCTGGGATCCAAATGTCTAAAAATGCCCTCCTAAAAGGAATTTGGGCACCTTTGCGCATCTAGGCTGCAAAAAAGTGTCACACATGTGGTATCGCCGTACTCAGGAGAAGTTGGGGAATGTGTTTTAGGGTGTCATTTTACATAATATACCCATGCTGGGTGAGAGAAATATCTCGGCAAAAGACAACTTTTCCCATTTTTAATACAAAGTTGGCATTTGGCCAAGATCTTTCTCTCACCCAGCATGGGTATATGTAAAATGACACCCCAAAACACATTCCCCAACTTCTCCTGAGTACGGCGATACCACATGTGTGACACTTTTTTGCCGCCTAGGTGGGCAAAGGAGCCCACATTCCAAAGAGCACCTTTCAGATTTCACAGGCCATTTTTTTTACAGATTTTTATTTCAAACTACTTTGCACGCATTTGGGCCCCTAAAAAGCCAGGGCAGTATAACTACCCCACAAGTGACCCCATTTTGGAAAGAAGACACCCCAAGGTATTTCATGATGGGCATAGTGAGTTCATGGAAGTTTTTATTTTTTGTCACAAGTTAGTGGAATATGAGACTTTGTAAGGAAAAAAAAAAATATAAAAAAAATCATCATTTTCCGCTAATTTGTGACAAAAAATAAAAAGTTCTATGAACTCACTATGCCCATCAGCGAATACCTTAGGGTGTCTACTTTCCGAAATGGGGTCATTTGTGGGGTTTTTCTACTGTCTGGGCATTGTAGAACCTCAGGAAACATGACAGGTGCTCAGAAAGTCAGAGCTGCTTCAAAAAGCGGAAATTCACATTTTTGTACCATAGTTTGTAAATGCTATAACTTTTACCCAAACCATTTTTTTTTTTTTACCCAAACATATTTTTTTTTATCAAAGACATGTAGAACAATAAATTTAGCGAAAAATTTATATATGGATGTTGTTTTTTTAAAAAAAATTTACAACTGAAAGTGAAAAATGTCATTTTTTTGCAAAATTTTTGTTAAATTTCGATTAATAACAAAAAAAGTAAAAATGTCAGCAGCAATGAAATACCACCAAATGAAAGCTCTATTAGTGAGAAGAAAAGGAGGTAAAATTCATTTGGGTGGTAAGTTGCATGACCGAGCAATAAACGGTGAAAATAGTGTAGTGCAGAAGTGTAAAAAGTGGCCTGGTCATTAAGGGTGTTTCAGCTAGGGGGGCTGAAGTGGTTAATAGCGTACTGGCTGCCATAGTAACACTGAACGCATTTTGAAGACTGATCCGTCTTCAAATGCTTTCAGTTCACTTGCGTTTTTCCGGATCCAGCGTGTAATTCCGGCAAATGGAGTACACAATGGATCCGGACAACGCAAGTGTGAAAGAGCCCTTATATTGTTATTTAGTGTTAGGTAGGGATTAGGGATTAGGGATTAGGGATTAGTGAATAGTGCAGTTTTATAGTTGTTAGGGCCTGAATAATTATAGATAGTTTAGAATAGTATTAGTTAGCTGAAAAATCTAGTTAGTGACAGTGTAAGGACATAGTGTAGCAGATAGGGTTTAGTGCAGTGTTTACTGTAGAGCATTAGGGAGCTTTAATATATAGATAGATAGTGATTCATAGTTTAGGTTAGGGTTTAGGGCTACAGTTAGGGAATAGTACGGTTTATATTTTTCACAGTAGGGTGTAGTTTAGGTTAGTTAGGGAAATAGTGTTATTAGTGTAGGGTCTGTTTGTCTGTTTTGTCTATCAGTTAGAAAAAAAATGTATTTGTCTTAGTATCCGTCCAGTTAGTGTATTATAATTTAATTTTTTTTGTAATTTCAAAAGGTATTGCCTCTGTGGTTTAGGTAATGTTTGTGTGTTAGTTTAAAATAAAAATAAAAAAAAAGTTTATAGGTTTACGTGTTTAGTGTATAGGTTATTTTTTGGGGTCCTTTGTTAAATCGTTTTTTGTCTGTGTTTTAGTTAGTGTTTGTGTTCTAGGTATATAAAAAAAAAGTTTATAGGTTTACGTGTTTACTGTATAGGTAAATTTTTTATGTCATTTGTTAAATCGTCTTTTTGTCTCTGTGTTTTGGTTAGTGTTTGTGTGTTAGGTGTAAGAAAAACAAACAATTTTTTTTTATAGGTTTATGTGTTTAGTGTATAGGTTAGTTTTTTGTGTCCTTTGTTAAATCGTCTTTTTGTCTCTGTGTTTTAGTTAGTGTTTGTGTGTTAGGTGTCAAAAAAAAAGTTTATTGGTTTACATGTTTTGTGTATAGGTTAGGTTCTTGCATCCTTTGTTATATCTTTGTGTCTTAGTTTGGTCCTGCGTCTGTGTCTCCCCCCCCCCCCCAAAAAAAGTCCTTTATTTAGATTTTTATTAGGGTTACTATTATAGTTAGGGTGTGAATAATTAGCAGTTCACTACTGTAATTGTATTTAGTTCTACACATTTTTTATTTTTTTATTACACATATCTCTGTTTATTTTTATCCCATCGTTCCCACCCCAATAAAGTTTTCACCTTGTCACTTTTTATTTATATTTATTTTTTTCAATTTGCTTAAATAAGCATGAGTGGACCGGGCCGTGCAGGCCGCCGCGGTTGGGGTAGGGTCACTAGGGGAGTTGGTTCCAGTGCTGGACCACTGCCAGCATGGGGCCTCTCCTCTAGCCACGGTCACCTAATCCGTGACTTTTTCAGTTTTGGCAAAAGGACCATAACATCACAAGATGCCGAGGCTGTGGTGGCTCTCGTGGCTGATTCTAGTGCCACGGAGTCCACAGCCCCAGCTCGCAGCAGCAACTACACCACTCCGCCTTCAGTAGGACCAACCCCCAGCGCCCAAGAATTGTCCCCGCTCATGTTCGAAGACCAGGACACAGAGCTGGACATCTTGGGTGAGAAACAGCAGGAGGCGGATTTACAGTTCAGCCCTCAAGATGGGCAGGACTTGTTGGAAGGGATGGGGAGGAGGAGGGGTTAACACCAATAAATACCCCTTTGAAATCCCTTTCAAATGGTGGGGGTGGTGTCAGCCACACAACCCCCTCACCTAGTTAGACCCAGTGTCAGCGAGGGGACAGTGGAGCCTGGCCAGGGGCTCCATGTCTGCTGTTCTCCTCAGTCCCCCACTAGTTGGCCCTGGGTCTGACATTATAGAAGAAGAGGAGGGTGATGGCGAATGGGTGCCACCTACTTTGTCAGGTGACAGCAGCACCAATGAAGGTACCGTATTTTTTGCCCAATAAGACGCACTTCTTTTCACCCAAAAGTGGGAGGAAAATAGCAGTGCGTCTTATGGGCCGAATGTTGCTGTTTACACTGATACACCGCCCACCGCATGCTGCACGGCGCGGCTGGCTTGTGTATAAGCGAGGAGGGAGGAGAGGCTGGGGGCCGGCATCTAGTTTTGTAATGGCAGCGGGGCCCGGTGCAGTCACTGTATTCTATTGCACCTCACTGTACTAATCGTATCTATGGTACTGCAGGCAATGTTTAACTATAGAATATGTTCGATCCAGCAGCCTGTACTTACGACCATAGCAGGCTGGAGGCAGGAGGCTGGGCGGGCGGGCACTGGCAGTGTAACTTCCTACGTCATGTGCCTGCTCCGCCCACTTTATGAATGAAGCAGGCAGCGCGGGCACGTGACATAGTGAGTTACGCTGCTAGTGCCCAGCCTCCTGCCTCCTGCCTGCTATGGTCATAAGTACAGGCTGCTGTATCGAACATATTCTATAGTTAAACATTGACTACAGTTACCGTAGATACGATTAGTACAGTGAGCGGGGCCCAGTGCAATAGAATACAATGACTGCACTGGGTTCCCGCTGCTATTAAAAAACTAGTTTAGATGCCAGCCCCCACCCCCTGTATTGGGGGTCATTCCCAGTGACTGAAACTGTTATGGGGGGGATCTGTGGATGACAAATAGTAAAAGATAATATTTATCTGTCGTCCACAGATCCCCCCATAGCAGTGTCATGCCATCCACAGATACCCCCATAACAGTGCCATCCACAGACCCCGATAAAAGTGTCGGCCACAGACCCCCATAACAGTGCCATCCACAGACCCCCATAACAGTGCTATCCACAGACCCCCATAACAGTGCCATACACAGACCCCCATAACAGTGTCATCCACAGATTCCCCCATAACAGTAGGTCATCCACAGATCCCCAATAATAGTGTCATTCACAGGCTACCATTAGTTCAAAGCCCACCAAAAGCACACCTTTTGGTTAAAACTTTTTTTCCTTATTTTCCTCCTCAAAAATCTAGGTGCGTCTTATGGGCCGGTGCGTCTCATAGAGCGAAAAATACGGTAGGCACCCAAGGCAAACGGTGCGCAAGGTCACCAGGGGGCCCAGCAGCAGGGGCTCCACTGGTAATGGCAGCAGGAGCAGGCAGCAGCCGCAGCAGCCAGCTCCACCTGTGCGCACCGAGCCCGAACAGGCACAATCCATCACCTCCCCAGCTGACAGAAGGTTGGTGTAGAAGTCGCCTGTTTGGACTTACTTCACCCTGGCAGCAGATGATGTTACAATTGGCATTTGTAACCTTTGCCATGCCAGGGTGAGGAGAATGGATATGTTAGGGAAGAAAGAAAAAGGGAGGATGCGGTTAACAAAAGTTACCTAGGTACAGGGTACACAAAAGATAATAATGAACCAGAGGCGCCAAAGGTGATGGAAAAAGAAAATATTGACTGTGCAGAAAGTGATAGAGAAGGCAGCTGGAATCAGTGCTAGCAAAGCTACACACTTAGTGAACAGGTAAATAATAAAAGCTGGGCCATCAGCGGCTGAAGTCAAATGAGATGTCTCAAGACGACCCCGCTTACATAAAAAGACAAACACAGGACAAACAAACAACTAACAGCGCCACTCAGAATAAAATAGATAATAATAATGGCCCAAGAACAAGCCTCAGGGTGAATTTATGAGACACCCAAATGGTACCAATAGAACTAGCGTGCTGGTACTGCTATACAATAATATTTTTGGGTATACCAAAAGAAGAAATTTGCATAAAGAAGTTTTTTTTTCATTTTTTTTCTTTATTTTTTTACTTTCTTTATTATATTTCAAATCTTAACAACAATAAAATGTAAACATATAAATCTTAACATTCCCCCCCCCCCAAAAAAAAATACCCAATCCCATCCCATGGTGCGTCCTCCCTCACCGCCTACGGCCCGTAACAAGACGGGGGAGAGATGAAGAGGACTAGAGAGCTAGAGAGAGCGGAGGAAGCTCTAAGGGCTCCAATCTCCCCAAATTCTAAGCCATTTTGTCTCGCTATTTCTTTGCTTACATAGAATATATTCATATCTCTTATTAGTGTGTATCATGTTTAACCATATATTAATAATAGAAGCCTCTCGCGCAAACCAAGATCGCGCTATTAACAATCTGGCCAAAAACATTATCTTATACAGAAGTTTTTTTTTAATCCTGCTGGCATCCCACCTTAGCAAGATTACCCAATACCCAACATTCAGCAGTAAAGGGTATCCGTACATTCAGCTTTCCCTCTATGTATTCATGAATAGTCCCCCAATACTGTTTCAGCTCTGAACAAAACCAGAAAGTATGCAAATAGACCGCATCAGGAGTATCACACCTCGGGCAGTTGGAATCACCCCCTAATACCACATCTCCTAAGCCAAAGAGGTGTAACATAGAGTCTATGCAAAATATTAAACTGCACCACAACGCAATTAAAATTATGTGAAACCACTTTTAAATCCTGAAATACCTCTTCCCTGTCATCCAGAGAAGTCATTGCACATTAATTTTGCCAAGCCCTCTGTCCTGGAGAAAGGGTATCTACAAATCGTGCTCTAATTATATTTCTGTAGAGTTGGGAAATCTTCATCCTATGCTCCAAATTCCCTATCAAATCATTAAGCTGTGTAGAAATGTGTGTTTCAAGCCTATCTTTTTTTTGTTTATACTTAAAAGTGCTGATCTTAACTGTAGGTAGAGAAAGCATGTTAATTTCAGTTTTTTTTTCTTTTTGTGATAATACCGTAAATGAATCTATATCCCCATTACCTACTACCTGTGTGACGTGTATTATATTACTTTTTTGCCAATATGAATCGCTACCTAATTCAACTAAAGTTTGAAAGTGCCTATTGTACCACAAAGGAGTGCATCCTATTGAACCCTTCAATCCAAACCAAATTCGAATACAATACCATGACTTCATAAAAAGATTCCTGGCGGATTTAAATTCCTTATAGGAGTAGATCAATTGATCTGACTCCAACAACAATTTTTTTTTTTTCATATGGGGATTTATTCAGTAAATACCTACATAGCAGGCTATTATTCCATTCCCAGAAAAAGCAAAGCTGAATAGCTAAGAAATATCCTTTGAAGCAGGGGAGATTAATTCCTCCCCTCTCCAAGGGTTTATACCAATGCTCTAGTTTAAGGCCTCTTTCACACGGGCGTCATGTTTTTTGCCCGGATAAGAGGCGGGTGCGTTGCGGGAAAATGCGCGATTTTTCTCACGCGAGTGCAAAACGCATGACAATGTTTTGCACTCGCGCGGAAAAATCGCGCATTTTCCCGCAACGCACCCGCCTCTTATCCGCCTCACAGAAGTTCGGGCTTGGGATTGATGTTCTGAAGATTGTATTATTTTCCCTTATAACATGGTTATAAGGGAAAATAATAGCATTCTGAATACAGAATGCTTAGTATAATAGTGCTGGAAGGGTTAAAAAAAATAAAAAGTTAACTCACCTCATCCTCTTGGTCGCGTAGTTCCCGGTCGGTCTGTTCTTTAGCTGTGGGCTAAAGGACCTGTGGTGATGTCAGATCACATGCTCCATCACCATGGTGATGGACCATGTGATTAGAGCATGTGATCTGACATCACCACAGGTCATTTAGCCCAAAGCTAAAGAACAGACCGACCGGGAACTACGCGACCAAGAGGATGAGGTGAGTTAACTTTTTATATTTTTTTTAACCCTTCCAGCACTATTATACTAAGCATTCTGTATTCAGAATGCTATTATTTTCCCTTATAACCATGTTATAAGGGAAAATAATACAGTGACTAGACTGTCACCTAGAACCCATGCGTGAAAATCGCACCGCATCCGCACTTGCTTGCGGATGCATGCGATTTTCACGCAACCCCATTCATTTCTATGGGGCCTGCGTTACGTGAAAAACGCACAAAGAGGAGCATGCTGCGATTTTCACGCAACGCACAAGTGATGCGTGAAAATCACCGCTCGTGTGCACAGCCCCATAGAAATGAATGGGTCAGGATTCAGTGCGGGTGCAATACGTTCACCGCACGCATCGCACCCGCACGGAAAACTCGCCCGTGTGAAAGGGGCCTAAGTCTGACACATTTCCTTCCCCAGAGTAGATCGTTAATAATTCTCTCTATTAATTTAAAGAACCTATCCCCGATCCAAACTGGAGAGTTCCTAAGGAGATACAGTAGCTGGGGGACATGCGTAAGGAAGTTAAATATACACTTGATACGTGTTATATTAAATGAAATGAAAACAGGGGAACACCCTGATGAACTCACTTCACAGGGGGCATGCAACCAGGATAAAGCTCAAGACACCTGGAGCACAACCCCCAGCCAGGATCGCCTGTAGATGGTTGAAGATTAGATGTCAGCGCTCCAGTCGTACCAAGATGGAGATATACGGCATGTGGGACAGCGAGGAGCAAAGTTAATAACCAGAATAGCAGTAGTACACATATATATATATATATATATATATATAGATCCAGAAAAACGGGCGGCACTCCAAGGATAAGAACAAGTGAACCTTTAGTGCTTTGACATAGTGGTCTGTTTCCATAAAGCAAGATGGCGCCGAGAGTAGTTTTTTTCTATTGAGCATGCGCATGGGGATAGACGTCCTGACTCAGGAAGATGACGTTGCAGCCTGGTCTGATGACACCGGACGCCTTCGGCCTGCATATCCCTGATTGGTGCTGCACTACGTCTGCGCAATGAATGGTAAACAACGCCAAACAGCGACATGACGGTAACCACCTCGCCTTCTCGGTATGTCTGCTTGATCGCCCCTCCTCTCTGTTCCTCCCTCCTGTAAAGTACATTACACTATAATGCACCGATCGGATAGATCGATTTTTTAACTGATACTTGTGGCATGTGTCTTTAGTCACACTGTATATGACATGTATGTTACATGCATTTTCTACTTGATCCGCACTTTATTTATTGTTTTCATGCGATGTTCACATTGTCTCCACATTTGACTGTCATGATTTGCAACACACCCACTAGGTGGAGTGTGATCACATGTTGAATATGTTAATTGATTCACCTGTATATAATGCTGTGATTTGAGTTGTATCTTTGCTTGAATAGCACCACCTGGGTGAATAAAGGTTCACTTGTTCTTATCCTTGGAGTGCCGCCCGTTTTTCTGGATCTATACATTGGGGTAAGAAGCCTATTCCCCTGGGGACGTGCACCCGGACTCTATTTGACTTTGCTCCAGTGCCGCCATTTTTTCTTGGTATATATATATATATATATATATATATATATATATATATACACATGCATGGAAAATACAAAATTCCCACCTAAGGAAGGTAACTTCCGTTTTCTGAGACACTGTGGAACGCATGTGATAAAAACTAATAATAACTAATAATAAATACCGTAAACTTGGCATATATAATTAAAAATGTACCATAGTTTGTAAACACTATAACTTATACCCAAACCATTTTTTTTTTACCCAAACATTTTTTTGTTATCAAAGACATGTAAAACAATACATTTTGGGAAAAAATTATATATAGATGTCATTTTTTTTGAAAAATTTTACAACTGAAATTGAAAAATGTCAGCAGCAATGAAATACCACCAAATGAAAGCTCTATTAGTGAGAAAAAAAGGAGGTAAAATTCATTTGGGTGGTAAGTTGCATGACCGAGCAATGAACGGTGAAAGTAGTGTAGTGCAGAATTGTAAAAAGTGGTCTGGTCATTAAGGGGGTTTAAGCTAGGGGGGCTGAAGTGGTTAAAATGTGTTCTGGTTGTGATAGTATTATTGATAATCTCTAAGTCTAAGTCCAGGATGGTAGCCTTGGAGGACTGTTGTTCTAATGTAAAGGTAATATTCCAAGTGTTTATATTAATGTTATTGGCAAATGATGACAAAGTATTGGAGTCTCCTTCCCATATAAGTATCACGTCGTCAATGTACCTCTTATAAAACCTAATATTCGGATGAGTAAGGAAACCATGTTTCTTCTCAAAAGCCCCCATAAAAATTGTCGCATAGGCAGGCGCAAATTAGTGAATTGATGAAGAGTCACTGTCCCACGTGCCATATATCTCCATCTTGGTACGACTGGAGCGCTGACGTCTAATCTTTAACCTACTACAGGCGATCCTGGCTGGGGGGTTGTCCTCCAGGTGTCTTGAGCTTTATCCTGGTTGCACGCCCCCTGTGAAGTGAGTTCATCAGGGTGTTCCTCTGTTTTCATTTTAATATAACACGTATCAAGTGTATATTTAACTTCTTTATGCATATTTCTTCTTTTAGTATACCCAAAAATATTATTATATAGCAGTACCAGCACGCTAGTTCTATTGGTACCATTTGGGTGTTTCATAAATTCACCCTGAGGCTTGTTCTTGGCCCATTATTATTATCTATTTTATTCTGAGAGTGGCACTGTTGTTTGTTTGTCCTGTGTTTGTCTTTTTATGTAAACGGGGTCGTCTTGAGACATCTCATTTGATGTTTCAACCGCTGACGGCCCAGATTTTATCATTTACCAGGGTGAGGAGAGGGAGGTCGTTGGTTTTCCTGGGTACCACTACCCTCACCCAGCACATGCGAGTCAACCACTGGAGGGAGTGGGAACAGATGAAGGGTGGTTGCAGCAGCAGCACCACCAGCAGTGTGCAGTGGACAGCAGCTCCTGCCACTGTACTGCAGCCACCCCAACCCCTTCCAACAATTGATTCCAACTCCCCTGCTCCCTCTAGTAGAGGTACTGGTACCGGCAGCCATACCTCTGCCACTACTACACCCTCCTCTATCCACTCCTCCTCTGCCGTCCGGTGCCGGCCTACAGTTACAGATGCTTTCGAACGCACTGTGCCCTATGCCCCCGGGGACCGACGTGTGCGTTCACTCAATGGGCTCCTGGCAAGGGTTATCGCCCAACATCTGCTACATTACAATCTGGTGGACAACAATCTATTCAGACTGGCGTCCCTGCCCTATATCAGCACCTTGTGCAGAATGTATCCCTGTCGCTGGATCATGCTGTCAGCGACAGGGTGCATTTCACAATGGATGCTTGGACCAGCAGGCATGGGCAGGGGCGATACATACGTTTTACTGCCCATTAAGTGTCCCTTTGAGGCGCTGGGGAGGGATCGGCGGCATCAGAGTTTGTGTGTCGAGGGGAGAACTGCTGCTCTCCCGCAAGCCACTGTCTCCACAGCCTCTGAGCCCCCCAGCAAGCGTCCCCGTTGCTACACAAGTGTGAGGCACATTCGCTGCAAGGCCGTGCTCCAGCTTGTGAGCTTAGGGGAATGGAGACAAACTGGACCTGAGGTTCTGGCCACACTACAGGCTCAGGTCCAGAAGTGGCTGACACCCCGAAGGCTCCAGGCAGGTATGGTTGTCTGTGACAACAGCAGCAACCTACTCGCCGCCCTTCATGCTGGCAGTCTCACACACTTGCCCTGCATGGCACATGTCCTCAACCTTGTGGTCCAGAAATTCCTATGCACTTACCCAGGGTTGAGTGACTTTGTGCAAAGGGTATGTAGGATTTCCAGCCACCTCCGCCGATCCCTAACTGCCGCCGCGATCCCCAACTGCCGCTGTTGTCCAAACTGCAGCTGGACAACAGCCTACCCCCCCATAGGCTGATTGTGGGCAGTGTGACGTGGTGGAACTCCACCTTCAACATGCTGGAGAGGTTGTGGGAGCAGCGAAGGCCGGTGAGGGAATACCTGTTCGAGCTAGGCACTCCAGGGCCATCACACCCACTCCCCTACATCACTAATGCGGAGTAGGGGCAGATACAGCAGGTCTTCCATGTGTTGGCCCCATTCGAGCAGGCGACAAAGATGGTCAACAGGGAGCATGTCGGCCTCAATGACGTGCTCCCCCTAGTGTTCCTGCTGGACAGGACACTAGATCGCCTGCTCGAGGCTGGGGAGAGTGCCTTGGTGGAGCATAAAGAGTCAACCATGCTCCACCAGGACCAGACCCAGGGCGAGGAGGAGGAGGATGATGAATTAGTGGACATCCAGGAGTCTGGGCCTGGTCAGGAGAGAGAGCCGGTGCTGGGGGCACCATTAGTCCGGGGGTGGAGCAGCTCTGACCGATAGCAGCAACATCAGCAGCAGGAGGACCAAGAGGTCATGGTCCCAGGCAGCCCTGCAGAGTCACAGCTGGCTGTGCTCTTCCCCATGGCTGCCCATATGCTGCGATGCCTCAGAAGGGACCCCCGGATCAGGAAAATAAAGGAGAGGGATGAGTTATGGTTGGCCACCCTTGTAGACCCTCGCTGCAAGGGGAAACTGGAGCAGTTTATCCCAGCCAGCCGGAGACAGGCCAATATTGAAAAATTGCGGGCCTGTCTGGTCCACCGGCTGGAGGAGGCAAAACCTCGGCCACATGCTCCAGTTCTCCCCGCCCATCTCACCCAGCAGGTGGCTGGAACCAGCAGCACCAGCCAAGCAGGTGACCTTATGGGTGAGATGAGGCTGTTCTACCAGTCTGCGCGACATAGAAGCAGCAGCATCAGTCACCACCAGCGGCTTGCCCGCATGGTTGCAGACTACATGGGGTCCGTTGGTGCTTCCGACATCATGAGCACCGATGACCCCATGGAGAACTGGGTTGCCAGGCTGGACACCTGCCGTGAGCTCGCTCAGTATGCGCTGGAGTAACTTTCTTGCCCCCCCTCTAGCGTACTGTCTGAGAGGACATTCAGCGTGGAAGGTGGGGTGGTCACCGACAAGACGACCCGTCTGTCCACTGACTCCGTGGACAGACTCACATTCATCAAAATGAATGAGTCCTGGATCAGCAGTGACTTCTTGGCCCCCGCTGTCGGTTCAGGGCGCTGAAGGGTCCCTTGTCCATCCCTCTCCTTTGCTCTCCCTCCAAAACTCTGTTGTTTTTAAATGTTTTTATGAAAATTCAATTTTTTTTATTATTTATTTACTTATTAACGTATTATTAGTTATTTATTCTATCTATATTTATTGTAAATTTTTAATCATGTATTTCTTAATTTATTATTTTAATTAGTTATGAATTGTTAAATGTTTGAATCCTGTAATATCTTTGTATATATATGAATTTTTTCAAATCATGTTTTTCTTGATTCCTTGATTTATTTATTTTTATATTATGAAATATATACATGTAATTTTTACAAATAATGTTGCTTTTTATTATTTATCTATTGTTCAATTGTTGAGTACTTTGTGTATATATTTATTGATTACTGTTTTTCCAAATATTATTCTTAAGTAGGGATGAGCGTACCCGAACTGTATAGTTTGGGTTCGTACCGAATTTTGGGGTGTCCGTGACACGGACCCGAACCCGAACATTTTCGTAAAAGTCCGGGTTCGGGTTCGGTGTTCATCGCTTTCATGGCGCTTTTTGAAAGGCTGCAAAGCAGCCAATCAACAAGCGTCATACTACTTGCCCCAAGAGGCCGTCACAGCCATGCCTACTATTGGCATGGCTGTGATTGGCCAGTGCAGCATGTGACCCAGCCTCTATTTAAGCTGGAGTCACGTAGCGCCGCACGTCACTCTGCTCTGATCAGTGTAGGGAGAGGTTGCAGCTGCGACTGTTAGGGCGAGATTAGGCAGTGATTAACTCCTCAAAAACACTTAAGTCAGTGATCGATCTACAGCTGTGGATCATTGAACTGCTGCTATTCAATTGCTCACTGTTTTTAGGCTGCCCAGAGCGTTTTTCAGTCACTTTTTTCTGGGGTGATTGGCGGCCATTTTGTGTCTTGTGGTGCGCCAGCACAAGCTGCCACCAAGTCCATTTAACCATCAAAAGTGTGGTTATTTTTTTGCTATATCCTACATCAGGGGCAAGCTGCCACCAAGTCCATTTAACCATCAATAGTGTGGTTATTTTTTTGCTATATCCTACATCAGGGGCAAGCTGCCACCAAGTCCATTTAACCATCAATAGTGTGGTTATTTTTTTGCTATATCCTACATCAGGGGCAAGCTGCCACCAAGTCCATTTAACCATCAATAGTGTGGTTATTTTTTTTGCTATATCCTACATCAGGGGCTTGGCTGTGAAATACAATTGCCAAAATAGCAGTACCCTAAATCTGGTGTTTCAGCTGTGGCCAGGCAATTGTAATACTGTCTGCTGTCTGGCAAATTATATATTTTTGTTCTGGGTTGAAATACAATTCCCAACTTAGAAATGTCCACAATCAGTTGTTTCTGCTGTATCAGGCCTACTTTAAATCTATCCATAAAAGGGTATATTACATTGAAGGTGCAGATAGGGTCATTCTCAATAACTTCACACACAAGCTACCGTGCATTTCCAAGTCTAATTCTGTCCGTAAACGTATACCTGTCACCCAGCGCCTAAATAATAGGCCTCAAATTTATATTCAGCTAAATCTGTGTTTATTGCTGAGGCTGGTCAATTCATTTAGTGTCCGCCAAAGCACAGTTTTTATTCTGGGTTGAAATACAATTCCCAACTTAGCAATTCCCTAAATCAGTTGTTTCTGCTGTATCAGGCCTACTTTAAATCTATCCATAAAAGGGTATATTAGATTGAAGGTGCAGATAGGGTCATTCTCAATAACTTTACACACACACTACTGTGCATTTCCAAGTCTAATTCTGTCTGTAAACGTATACCTGTCACCCAGCGCCTAAATAATAGGCCTCAAATTTATATTCAGCTAAATCTGTGAATATTGCTGTAGCTGGTCAAGTTATTTAGTGTCCGTCAAAGCACAGTTTTTGTTCTGGGTTGAAATACAATTCTCAACTTAGCAATTCCCTAAATCAGTGGTTTCTGCTGTATCAGGCCTACTTTATATCTATCCTTAAAAGGGTATATTAGATTGAAGGTGCAGATAGGGTTATTCTCAATAACTTCACACACAAGCTACCGTGCATTTCCAAGTCTAATTCTGTCCGTAAACGTATACCTGTCACCCAGCGCCTAAATAATAGGCCTCAAATTTATATTCAGCTAAATCTGTGTTAATTGCTGAGGCTGGTCAATTCATTTAGTGTCCGCCACAGCACAGTTTTATTCTGGGTTGAAATACAATTCCCAACTTAGCAATTCCCTAAATCAGTTGTTTCTGCTGTATCAGGCCTACTTTAAATCTATCCATAAAAGGGTATATTAGATTGAAGGTGCTGATAGGGTCATCCATAATAACTTCACACTTAACCGTGCATTTCCAAGTCTAATTCTGTCCGTAAACGTATACCTGTCATCCAGCGCCTAAATACTAGGCCTCAAATTTATATTCAGCTAAATCTGTGGTTATTGCTGTAGCTGGGCAAGTTATTTAGTGTCCGTCAAAGCACACTTTTTGTTCTGGGTTGAAATACAATTCCCAACTTGGCAATTCCCTAAATCTGTGGTTTCTGCTGTATCAGGCCTACTTTATATCTATCCTTAAAAGGGTATATTAGATTGAAGGTGCAGATAGGGTCATTCTCAATAACTTCACACACAAGCTACCGTGCATTTCAAAGTCTAATTCTGTCCGTAAACGTATACCTGTCACCCAGCGCCTAAATACTAGGCCTACAATTTATATTCGGCTAAATCTGTGGTTATTTCTGTAGCTGGTCAAGTTATTTAGTGTCCGTCAAAGCACAGTTTTTGTTCTGGGCTGAAATACAATTCCCAACTTAGCAATTCCCTAAATTAGTGGTTTCTGCTGTATCAGGCCTACTTTAAATCTATCCATAAAAGGGTATATTAGATTCAAGGTGCTGATAGGGTCATCCACAATAACTTCACACGCTACCGTGCATTTCCAAGTCAAATTCTGTCCGTAAACGTATACCTGTCACCCAGCGCCTAAATACTAGGCCTACAATTTATATTCAGCTAAATCTGTGGTTATTGCTGTATCTGGTCAAGTTATTTTGTGCCCGTCAAAGCACAGTTTTTGTTCTGGGCTGAAATACAATTCCCAAGTTAGCAATTCCCTAAATTAAGGGTTTCTGCTGTATCAGGCCTACTTTACAGCAATCCATAAAAGGGTATATTAGATTCAAGGTGCTGATAGGGTCATCCACAATAACTTGACACGCTACCGTGCATTTCCAAGTCTAATTCTGTCCGTAAACGTATACCTGTCATCCAGCGCCTAAATACTAAGCCTACAATTTATATTCAGCTAAATCTGTCGTTACTGCTGTGCCTGTATTAGTGTAATACGGTACATAAATAGATAGCCAGATAGTGTTAGGTGTCTATTAAAAAAGGCCTGAATTTGAATTCAATACATTGGGCCAAATAATATTTTTCTTATTGTGGTGAACGGTAACAATGAGGAAAACATCTAGTAAGGGACGCGGATGCGGACATGGTCGTGGTGGTGTTAGTGGACCCTCTGGTGCTGGGAGAGGACGTGGCCGTTCTGCCACAGCCACACGTCCTAGTGTACCAACTAACTCAGGTCCCAGTAGCCGCCATAATTGACAGCGATATTTGGTGGGGCCCAATGCCGTTCTAAGGATGGTAAGGCCTGAGCAGGTACAGGCATTAGTCAATTGGGTGGCCGACAGTGGATCCAGCACGTTCACATTATTTCCCACCCAGTCTTCTGCAGAAAGCGCACTAAAAACCAAGCCCATCAGTCTGTCACATCACCCCCATGCATATCAGGAAAACTGTCTGAGCCTCAAGTTATGCAGCAGTCTCTTATGCTGTTTGAAGACTCTGCTGGCAGGGTTTCCCAAGGGCATCCACCTAGCCCTTCCCCAGCGGTGGAAGACATAGAATGCACTGACGCACAACCACTTATGTTTCCTGATGATGAGGACATGGGAATACCACCTCAGCACGTCTCTGATGATGACGAAACACAGGTGCCAACTGCTGCGTCTTTCTGCAGTGTGCAGACTGAACAGGAGGTCAGGGATCAAGACTGGGTGGAAGACGATGCAGGGGACGATGAGGTCCTAGACCCCACATGGAATGAAGGTCGTGCCACTGACTTTCACAGTTCGGAGGAAGAGGCAGTGGTGAGACCGAGCCAACAGCGTAGCAAAAGAGGGAGCAGTGGGCAAAAGCAGAACACCCGCCGCCAAGAGACTCCGCCTGCTACTGACCGCCACCATCTTGGACCGAGCACCCCAAAGGCAGCTTCAAGGAGTTCCCTGGCATGGCACTTCTTCAAACAATGTGCTGACGACAAGACCCGAGTGGTTTTCACGCTGTGCCATCAGAGCCTGAAGCGAGGCATTAACGTTCTGAACCTTAGCACAACCTGCATGACCAGGCACCTGCATGCAAAGCATGAACTGCAGTGGAGTAAACACCTTAAAAACAAGGAAGTCGCTCAGGCTCCCCCTGCTACCTCTTCTGCTGCTGCCGCCTCGGCCTCTTCTGCTGCTGCCGCCTCGGCCTCTTCCTCCGCCTCTGGAGGAACGTTGGCACCTGCCGCCCAGCAAACAGGGGATGTACCACCAACACCACCACCACCTCCGTCACCAAGCGTCTCAACCATGTCACACGGCAGCGTTCAGCTCTCCATCTCACAAACATTTGAGAGAAAGCGTAAATTCCCACCTAGCCACCCTCGATTCCTGGCCCTGAATGCCAGCATTTCTAAACTACTGGCCTATGAAATGCTGTCATTTAGGCTGGTGGACACAGACAGCTTCAAACAGCTCATGTCGCTTGCTGTCCCACAGTATGTTGTTCCCAGCCGCCACTACTTCTCCAAGAGAGCCGTGCCTTCCCTGCACAACCAAGTATCCGATAAAATCAAGTGTGCACTGCGCAACGCCATCTGTAGCAAGGTCCACCTAACCACAGATACGTGGACCAGTAAGCACGGCCAGGGACGCTATATCTCCCTAACTGCACACTGGGTAAATGTAGTGGCAGCTGGGCCCCAGGCGGAGAGCTGTTTGGTGCACGTCCTTCCGCCGCCAAGGATCGCAGGGCAACATTCGTTAGGTGGACCTTGCCACAGATGGCGTTGCGCAGTGCACACTTGATTTTATCGGATACTTGGTTGTGCAGGGAAGGCACGGCTCTCTTGGAGAAGTAGTGGCGGCTGGGAACAACATACTGTGGGACAGCAAGCGACATGAGCTGTTTGAAGCTGTCTGTGTCCACCAGCCTAAATGACAGTATTTCATAGGCCAGTAGTTTAGTAATGCTGGCATTCAGGGCCAGGGATCGAGGGTGGCTAGGTGGGAATTTACGCTTTCTCTCAAATGTTTGTGAGATGGAGAGCTGAACGCTGCCGTGTGACATGGTTGAGATGCTTGGTGACGGAGGTGGTGGTGTTGGTGGTACATCCCCTGTTTGCTGGGCGGCAGGTGCCAACGTTCCTCCAGAGGCGGAGGAAGAGGCCGAGGCGGCAGCAGCAGAAGAGACTGAGGCGGCAGCAGCAGAAGAGGTAGCAGGGGGAGCCTGAGTGACTTCCTTGTTTTTAAGGTGTTTACTCCACTGCAGTTCATGCTTTGCATGCAGGTGCCTGGTCATGCAGGTTGTGCTAAGGTTCAGAACGTTAATGCCTCGCTTCAGGCTCTGATGGCACAGCGTGCAAACCACTCGGGTCTTGTCGTCAGCACATTGCTTGAAGAAGTGCCATGCCAGGGAACTCCTTGAAGCTGCCTTTGGGGTGCTCGGTCCCAGATGGCGGCGGTCAGTAGCAACCCGGAGTCTCTTGGCGGCGGGTGTTCTGCTTTTGCCCACTGCTCCCTCTTTTGCTACGCTGTTGGCTCAGTCTCACCACTGCCTCTTCCTCCGAACTGTGAAAGTCAGTGGCACGACCTTCATTTCATGTGGGGTCTAGGACCTCATCGTCCCCTGCATTGTCTTCCACCCAGTCTTGATCCCTGACCTCCTGTTCAGTCTGCACACTGCAGAAAGACGCAGCAGTTGGCACCTGTGTTTCGTCATCATCAGAGACATGCTGAGGTGGTATTCCCATGTCCTCATCATCAGGAAACATAAGTGGTTGTGCGTCAGTGCATTCTATGTCTTCCACCGCTGGGGAAGGGCTAGGTGGATGCCCTTGGGAAACCCTGCCAGCAGAGTCTTCAAACAGCATAAGAGACTGCTGCATAACTTGAGGCTCAGACAGTTTCCCTGGTATGCATGGGGGTGATGTGACAGACTGATGGGCTTGGTTTTCAGGCGCCATCTGTGCGCTTTCTGCAGAAGACTGGGTGGGAAATAATGTGAACGTGCTGGATCCACTGTCGGCCACCCAATTGACTAATGCCTGTACCTGCTCAGGCCTTACCATCCTTAGAACGGCATTGGGCCCCACCAAATATCGATGTCAATTATGGCGGCTACTGGGACCTGAGGTAGTTGGTACACTAGGACGTGTGGCTGTGGCAGAACGGCCACGTCCTCTCCCAGAACCAGAGGGTCCACTAACACCACCACGACCATGTCCGCGTCCGCGTCCTTTACTAGATGTTTTCCTCATTGTTATCGTTCACCACAACAACAAAAATATTATTTGGCCCAATGTATTGAATTCAAATTCAGGCCTTTTTTTATAGACACCTAACACTATCTGGCTATCTATTTAGGTACCGTATTACACTAATACAGGCACAGCAGTAACCACAGATTTAGCTGACTATAGATTTGAGGCCTATTATTTAGGCGCTGGGTGACAGGTATACGTTTACAGACAGAATTAGACTGGGATATGCACAGTAGCGTGTGTGTGAAGTTATTGAGAATGACCCTATGTGCACCTTGAATCTTATATACCCTTTTAGGGATAGATTTAAAGTAGGTCTGATACAGCAGAAACCACTAAATTAGGGAATTGCTAAGTTGGGAATTGTATTTCAACCCAGAACAAAAACTGTGCTTTGACGGACACTAAATAACTTGACCAGCTACAGCAATAATGACAGATTTAGATGAATATAAATTTGAGGCCTAGTATTTAGGCGCTGGGTGACAGGTATACGTTTACGGACAGAATTAGACTGGGATATGCACAGTAGCGTGTGTGAAGTTATTGAGAATGACCCTATCTGCACCTTGAATCTAATATACCCTTTTTGGGATAAATTTAAAGTAGGCCTGATACAGCAGAAACCACTAATTTAGAGAATTGCTAAATTTGGAATTGTATTTCAACCCAGAACAAAAACTGTGCTTTGACGGACACTAAATAACTTGCCCAGCCACAGCAATAACCACAGATTTAGCTGACTATAAATTTGAGGCCTATTATTTAGGCGCTGGGTGACAGGTATACGTTTACAGACAGAATTAGACTGGGATATGCACAGTAGCGTGTGTGTGAAGTTATTGAGAATGACCCTATCTGCACCTTGAATCTAATATACCCTTTTAGGGATAAATTCAAAGTAGGCCTGATACAGCAGAAACCACTAATTTAGAGAATTGCTAAATTGGGAATTGTATTTCAACCCAGAACAAAAACTGTGCTTTGACGGACACTAAATAACTTGCCCAGCTACAGCAATAACCACAGATTTAGCTGACTATAAATTTGAGGCCTATTATTTAGGCGCTGGGTGACAGGTATACGTTTACAGACAGAATTAGACTGGGATATGCACAGTAGCGTGTGTGTGAAGTTATTGAGAATGACCCTATCTGCACCTTGAATCTTATATACCCTTTTAGGGATAGATTTAAAGTAGGTCTGATACAGCAGAAACCACTAAATTAGGAAATTGTAAAATTGGGAATTGTATTTCAACCCAGAACAAAAACTGTGCTTTGAGGGACACTAAATAACTTGACCAGTTACAGCAATAATGACAGATTTGGATGAATATAAATTTGAGGCCTATTATTTAGGCGCTGGGTGACAGGTATACGTTTACAGACAGAATTAGACTGGGATATGCACAGTAGCGTGTGTGTGAAGTTATTGAGAATGACCCTATCTGCACTTTGAATCTTATATACCCTTTTAGGGATAGATTTAAAGTAGGTCTGATACAGCAGAAACCACAAATTTAGAGAATTGCTAAATTGGGAATTGTATTTCAACCCAGAACAAAAACTGTGCTTTGACGGACACTAAATAACTTGCCCAGCTACAGCAATAACCACAGATTTAGCTGACTATAAATTTGAGGCCTATTATTTAGGCGCTGGGTGACAGGTATAATTTTACAGACAGAATTAGACTGGGATATGGCCAAAAAATAACCACACTATTGATGGTTAAATGCACTTGGTGTGACAGCTTGACCCTGATGTAGGATATAGCCAAAAAATAACCACACTATTGATGGTTAAATGCACTTGGTGTGACAGCTTCACCCTGATGTTGGATATAGCCAAAAAACAACCACACTATTGAGGGTTAAATGCACTTGGTGACAGGCTCAGCTTGACCCTGATGTAGTATATGGCCAAAAAATAACCACACTATTAATGATTAAATGCACTTGGTGTGACAGCTTCACCCTGATGTAGGATATAGCCAAAAACAACCACACTATTGAGGGTTAAATGCACTTGGTGACAGGCTCAGCTTGCCCCTGATGTAGTATATGGCCAAAAAAATAACCACACTATTGATGGTTAAATGCACTTGGTGTGACAGCTTCACCCTGATGTAGGATATAGCCAAAAAATAACCACACTATTGAGGGTTAAATGCACTTGGTTACAGCTTGCCCCTGATGTAGTATATGGCCAAAAAATAACCACACTATTGATGGTTAAATGCACTTGGTGTGACAGCTTCACCCTGATGTAGGATATAGCCAAAAAACAACCACACTATTGAGGGTTAAATGCACTTGGTGACAGCTTGCCCCTGATGTAGTATATGGCCAAAAAATAACCACACTATTGATGGTTAAATGTACTTGGTGGCAGCTTGTGCTGGCGCACCACAAGACACAAAATGGCCGCCGATCACCCCAGAAAAAAGTGAATGAAAAATGCTCTGGGCAGCCTAAAAACAGTGAGCAATTAAATAGCAGCAGTTCAATCATCCACAGCTGCAGAACGATCTCTGAATGAAGTCTTTTGGAGGAGTTAATCACTGCCTAATCTCGCCCTAACGTCGCAGCTGCAACCTCTCCCTACACTGATCAGAGCAGAGTGACGTGCGGCGCTACGTGACTCCAGCTTAAATAGAGGCTGGATCACATGCTGCACTGGCCAATCACAGCCATGCCAATAGTAGGCATGGCTGTGACGGCCTCTTGGAGCAAGTAGTATGACGCTTGTTGATTGGCTGCTTTGCAGCCTTTCAAAAAGCGCCAAGAAAGCGACGAACACCGAACTCGAACCCGGACTTTTACGAAAATGTTCGGGTTCGGGTCCATGTCACGGACACCCCAAAATTCGGTACGAACCCGAACTATACAGTTCGGGTTCTCTCATCCCTACTAGAAACCATCATGCAGCATAGCTGGACATTGTCCCAATTGGCACTTTCAGACAATACACACAAGACATACAGCAGAGCTTTCACACTATTCAAAAGATTCCTTCTGGAACATAACATCATGCAACCATTTGTTATGACTTCTTTTTTGGGGTTTGCTTCCTTCTGCCACCTTAAACTTAAAATGTCATATAACACCATCAAACTCTATCTCACTGGCATTCAACACCACATGCTAATATTACGCCCAAATAACAACAGTTTCATGGCCTCTGACCAAATCAAGTATGAAGCACGGACAAATCTAAATTTCCCTCCGAAACAAGGGAAAAAAGAGAAAAAGGAGCGCACAATAGGGTAGTATGTTCAAAACACCAGATAGGGATATCAGAGTGAGAAATATCCAAACTCACCTTATAGGGTTGTGCTCCGGCAGGCACAACGCTACTGTAAACTTGATAAAAATAAGACCATTTGAACCAGGGTTGCAGCCGCAGATTTTTGGGATCTTTTGGCTGGGATGTCCAGTCCCTCCAAAAGAATTCGTAGGTAAAGAGAAGAAAAAGTTCTGCATCGGCGCAAATCCACCAGTATGACCAGTCTTAAATAGATTATTTTTGTTTTTAATTGGAAACAATGCGTTTCGGGGATGAAACACTCCCCTTCATCAGGTTAAATATATATACATAGCAAGTATTACATTATTTATAGGTAAATAACTCCAAAAAAACCCGCCAAAAACGATGTACCTGGGTGACACCCCTTGTGGGAGGAGTTATCACCAGGTATCATCTGCATTTACAATATTTCGAATACCATTAAATAATTGTGACTGTGAACAGTTTATATATAAAAATCGCATGGGTCTTGTGTCAAAATTCTTTGTAGATCATATTTTCTTTCTGTAGGTCAGACACATTGAGTCATGTGATGTCACCGGTCATGTGATCACTGGTATTAGTGTCACATGACTCAGGAGTCCGGAAGTCTGTGCTGGCATGATGCCGCTCGCTAGTATAGGGCGGAAGTGGAGAGGCCCCGGTCGCTTCAGACTGCGCATGTCTGCGCTGGCCGGCGGCTTGGATCTCTCACAGGATGATGGCCGCACTCTGTTCGCTCAAGCTGCGCATGCCCGTGCTGGCCGGCAGCTAGGATGTCACATGATCGTATCTTTGCGATCATGTGACCTACCCCACTTATCGTTCTGGTCTATGGGATACTGAGGATCTATTTCTAGAGCTGGATCGAGCTAGTTTAGAAAAATGTATGAAACACATGAATAAATCAATGGAAATGTTTAAATAACCATTGGGGGTAATGATAAGAAAGAAATAGTAGATTTCTGTATGTCTCCAGTAGAGGGAATTGTATATATAAATACATGTATATACAGCAGGTATATCAGTAAATGCATTTATAGAAGTATATATATATATATTATGATAATAAATTGATAATACAATTAAATAGATCTTTATATATATTTAATAAATAAAGCATGAATTAGATATGTATATAAAAATGTATAAAAAATCCTTATCAAATGTGAAATTCCATAAAAAAATTTCCATAAAAAAAAAAAGTGAAATCACATAAAAGACTATAAAAAAATATATATATATAAATCCTCAAAAGAGGCATATCCTCAAAAGAGATCCAATACTGAGTCAAATCATTCCGGAAAATCCGAAATTCACCTACAGAAGAGCCAAAACCCTTAAAAATATACTGGCCCCCAGCAAAATGAGATCTACAACACATTACCCCAACGATGAAAAAGAGAGTGATGCTCCGAAAGGGAGTTTTAAATGTGGCCATTCGAGATACCTCTGTTGCACCAATATCTATCAACGTTCATCTTTTAATAGTAAGAGCACTGGGGAATCATTCGAAATTCAATCCCACTTGACCTGCAACTCGAATCATGTTATTTATTTATTGGAGTGCCCCTGCCACCTACAATATGTGGGCCATACAATACAAACTCTACGCAAACGTTTTAACACACACTGTTCAAAAATCCGAAAAAAGTATATGAAACACAGTGTGTCCAGACATGCAGCAGAACACCATGAAGGGAACCCAACGGGGTTCACTATAACACCTATTGAACATATTCCATTACATCTCCAAACAGACGCCCAGTACATCAGACGTCGAGAGATGTATTGGATTTTTTAAATCAATAGTTTGAACCCGTATGGTCTGAATGAGGCGTTTGAAATTAATTTATAATGGGGATATTTATTTATTTACCTATCTATCCTTACCTCTATACACTTTTTAAATTTTTATTTTTTATATATATATATATATATATATTTTTCTTTTTATATATATATATTTTTTTTCTTTTTATATATATATATATTTTTTTATAGTCTTTCATGTGATTTCACTTTTTTTTTTTTTTTTTATGGAAATTTTTTTATGGAATTTTTTTTATGGAATTTCACATTTGATAAGGATTTTTTATACATTTTTATATACATATCTAATTTATGCTTTATTTATTAAATATATATAAAGATCTATTTAATTTTATTATCAATTTATTATCACAATATATATATATATATATATACTTCTATAAATGCATTTACTGATATACCTGCTGTATATACATGTATTTATATATACAATTCCCTCTACTGGAGACATACAGAAATCTACTATTTCTTTCTTATCATTACCCCCAATGGTTATTTAAACATTTCCATTGATTTATTCATGTGTTTCATACATTTTTCTAAACTAGCTCGATCCAGCTCTAGAAATAGATCCTCAGTATCCCATAGACCAGAACGATAAGTGGGGTAGGTCACATGATCGCAAAGATACGATCATGTGACATCCTAGCTGCCGGCCAGCACGGGCATGCGCAGCTTGAGCGAACAGAGTGCGGCCATCATCCTGTGAGAGATCCAAGCCGCCGGCCAGCGCAGACATGCGCAGTCTGAAGCGACCGGGGCCTCTCCACTTCCGTCCTATACTAGCGAGCGGCATCATGCCAGCACAGACTTCCGGACTCCCGAGTCATGTGACACCAATACCAGTAATCACATGACCGGGAGCGATACTCAATGTGTCTGACCTACAGAAAGAAAATATGATCTACAAAGAATTTTGACACAAGACCCATGCGATTTTTATATATAAACTGTTCACAGTCACAATTATTTAATGGTATTCGAAATATTGTAAATGCAGATGATACCTGGTGATAACTCCTCCCACAAGGGGTGTCACCCAGGTACATCGTTTTTGGCGTTTTTTTTAAAGTTATTTACCTATAAATAATGTAATACTTGCTATGTATATATGTAACCTGATGAAGGGGAGTGTTTCATCCCCGAAACGCGTTGTTTCCAATTAAAAACAAAAATAATCTATTTAAGACTGGTCATACTGGTGGATTTGCGCCGATGCAGAACTTTTTCTTCTCTTTACCTACGAATTCTTTTGGAGGGACTGGACATCCCAGCCAAAATATCCCAAAAATCTGCGGCTGCAACCCTTGTTCAAATGGTCTTATTTTTATCAAGTTTACAGTAGCGTTGTGCCTGCCGGAGCACAACCCTATAAGGTGAGTTTGGATATTTCTCACTCTGATATCCCTATCTGGTGTTTTGAACATACTACCCTATTGTGCGCTCCTTTTTCTCTTTTTTCCCTTGTTTCCGAGGGAAATTTAGATTTGTCCGTGCTTCATACTTCCGTTCTCTGGATACTCCAGACTGTGAGGGCAGCACATAGGATCTACTGGCCAGACTCTAAGGAAACTACAACCGATAGAAGGAAGACATGGATTATATCCAAAACAGGATTGAACAACGTGAACGCCTGATATTCCAATATACTAGGAATGCAGTGGAATCCAGCAAGAATACATGCGAGTTGGAAAACGCAAGTACTATAGACGAGAAATCATTACTTAATCTTTTTTACAAACTTGAAAAACTCATTATGGATGAAATCCAACATCATTTGGATGCCACGTTTCTAGAGATCTACATAACAGAGACAATCTGATTTTTGATAAAGAATGGGATATTTATCTGCTTGATTGTGCTAGGGGACTTATGACTAGACTCATTGAAAAAAGGAGGTCTCTCTATCTAGATCTAGGGAGTAAAATATCTGCCTGTTATCTAGAATTGTCTAAATTTAGATCAAATGTCAATTTTCCTAAGTTTGACCGACTAATCACTACAAGAGTCCTTACTTTTGAAAAAGAGATCCTAAACAAGAAGAGCGGCAAACTAGCAAGGGACCGCTGAGATTTCGTCACCAATAATATAAAATTTTGGAAAAAATCCTCCACTCAAAAAACTGTGCACTATAATACACCGGTCACATATAATACTGAGACTACTGGTTCCCTCATAGATGAGAGAGCTTCCATTGTACCCTCCACCCATCAGAATCAACAGGAGCGGAAACTCCGTAATAACTACACCTACAGAAACAATCATACATATAAGAACAGGTCCAATCAGAACCATAAAAATCCTCCATCTAGGTCTGCACCCAAATATATATACAGGGAACCACAAATTCCATCACAGGAGAAATGTATTCTGTCTAACACCAAGGATATTCCTAACAATACAGAGAGACCCTCTAGTAACTATTACCCCAAGATACCCTATGACAGCAAAGGGACCCCCATTTCCAAACCAAATTCCTCCAAACTAGAGTTTCATACTCCCCTACTCACGCCCAGTAAACTAGGTTCAGTTTCCCTTCTTAAAAATACTTCACCCATCACGTCTCCATCAATCTTATTTCCCAAAAACATCATGGCAGAATGTGGCCCACTTAACCTACCTCCCACCTATTTTCCCACCCGTTCACTATCCACTGCCTCATCGCAGTCCAGATCTTCCAGTCCATCCGTCTCTTCGGATGTGGAAGCTGATTCACTCCTCACAGTTCATACATGCACACCTCCAACATGTTCTGCGGACTTGAATTTTATTCCTAACAAATTGGACCTGGGGCCTCAAAACTTACCAATCAATACAGATCCATCTCATAATACCACACGATTCGATCCCCAATCCATAGAAGACCTTTCCATAGCAGGCCCATCTTTTTTAGCTCTACCACCTCTCATACACCCTACGGCAGCTTATCCTATTTTGAAAAGCCCCAAAACAGTAGATATCACTCATTTTTTTCATCCGCTGGGCCGGAAACCCACCAAAAGAAAAAACCTAGAAGAGGATGCCGAGCAGGCAAAAATAAAATCAAAAAGAAAAACATAAACATGAGATATGACACGGAAAAAACAACTAACAATGAAAAATCTTCAGGTATTTTTAACCTATTATCATACACACTAAAGAAAGCAGAAATTTCAGTACTATCGAAAGGTCTGTCCTTTTGTCCCACAGGCAAAATAAATGAATTTGATTTGTTTCTAGATCTCAATAGATTCATTAAGAAATTAACCCTTAAAAGACACTTCAAAATACAAGAAAACTCAGCAGCAAAATTACCACAGATACAAATAGAAACTACCCCAACAGAAGGACTAGGCCTAAAAGCGATTCCATCAGGCCTCAGACCACCATCCAATTTTTATCCCATTCACCATAAGGGCAATTTTCTTGATACATTTTATTTGTTAGTATCAAAAGATTTTAGAAAAATAAACCAAGAGACACTTCCACAAGTTCAAACGAAACACAAAAAACATAACCTAAAACCATATGAGAAAATAGCTCTCAAAAATCTACAATCCAATACAGAAATTACGATAAGAAGTGCAGACAAAGGGGGTGGAATCGTGATCCAAAACAGAGACGATTATATAAAAGAAGCTCTGAACATACTCTCAGATAAGAACTATTATCTACCATTAGACAGCGACCCCTTTAAACAGTATAGGGATGAATTCGAAAAACTAATAAAATCAGCAGACACTATTCTGGATAAAAAAGAGAAGGAATATATCCTAGTCAAGGAAGCGACTCTAGCGACTTTTTATCATCTGCCAAAAATACACAAGACCTTAGTAAATCCTCCTGGTAGAACTATAATCTCCGGAGTGTCCTCTCTGACTAGAAACCTTTCCCATTACATTGATGTACACCTTCAAAAATATGTCCAAAATCTAAAATCACATCTTAAAGATTCAACATCATTAATAACATCCCTAAAGGACATCAAGTGGCAAGAAAATTACCATTGGCTGACTTTGGACATATCAGCCCTATACACAAATATTCCCCATAACCTAGGACTCGATTGTACTACTGTCTTCCTAAACAATGACTCCGAAATGCCTCCAGAACAAAAAACCTTTATCACTAAAGGCATGGAATTCATTCTCACCCACAACGTTTTTTCCTTTCAGGAGCAGACCTATAAACAGATACGAGGGACCGCCATGGGGACGCGTTTCGCGCTAAGCTTCGCGAATCTGTTTATAGGCAGATTTGAAGAACATTTTGTATACCAAACTAAGTTCTGGCAGAAAAACATTATTTACTTCAAAAGATATATCGATGATTTGATCTTCATTTGGGACGGTGAACAATCAACTATAGAAGAATTTATGTCTCACCTAAACACCAACAAATGGGGTATTAAGTTTACAGGCACATACGACAGAACAAAAACAGAATTTTTAGATCTAGAGCTCTTCATCCAAAACAATAAAATCCAAACACGAACCTTCTTTAAAAAGGTGGATAGCAATAGCTATCTGGATTTTAGTAGTACACACTATAGAAAGTGGAAGACAAATGTCCCCTTTAGCCAGTTCAAACGGATCCGTAGGAATTGCACACTAGACTCAGATTTCAGTTCACAATGCAATATTTTGACATCTCGCTTCAATCAAAAAGGGTATTCTAGCAACATCATTTCAGGAGCCAGAGAAAAAGTGAACAAACTAACCTAACTTGAAAGTCTAGCCCCCTCCAGAAAAAGTGATGACAAAAAGAACGACAACAAAGATGATACCCATTCATACTGTTTTAATTTTATAACAACATACAACCAAAACCACAATGCCATCAAGACAACTCTGGGGAAATACTGGCATATCCTCAAAAGAGATCCAATACTGAGTCAAATCATTCCGGAAAATGCGAAATTCACGTACAGAAGAGCCAAAACCCTTAAAAATATACTGGCCCCCAGCAAAATGAGATCTACAACACATTACCCCAACGATGAAAAAGAGAGTGATGCTCCGAAAGGGAGTTTTAAATGTGGCCATTCGAGATGCCTCTGTTGCACCAATATCTATCAACGTTCATCTTTTAATAGTAAGAGCACTGGGGAATCATTCGAAATTCAATCCCACTTGACCTGCAACTCGAATCATGTTATTTATTTATTGGAGTGCCCCTGCCACCTACAATATGTGGGCCGTACAATACAAACTCTACGCAAACGTTTTAACACACACCATTAAAAATTCGAAAAAAGTATATGAAACACAGTGTGTCCAGACATGCAGCAGAACACCATGAAGGGAACCCAACGGGGTTCACTATAACACCTATTGAACATATTCCATTACATCTCCAAACAGACGCCCAGTACATCAGACGTCGAGAGATTAATTTATAATGGGGATATTTATTTATTTATTTACCTATCTATCCTTACCTCTATACACTTTTTAATTTTTTTTTTATATATATATATATATATATTTTTTTTTTTTCTTTTTATATATATATATTTATTTCTTTTTATATATATATTTTTTTTTATAGTCTTTTATGTGATTTCGCATTTTTTTTTTTTTATGGAATTTTTTTTATGGAAATTCTTTTTATGCAATTTCACATTTGATAAGGATTTTTTATACATTTTTATATACATATCTAATTCATGCTTTATTTATTAAATATATATAAAGATCTATTTAATTTTATTATCAATTTATTATCATAATATATATATACTTCTATAAATGCATTTACTGATATACCTGCTGTATATACATGTATTTATATATACAATTCCCTCTACTGGAGACATACAGAAATCTACTATTTCTTTCTTATCATTACCCCCAATGGTTATTTAAACATTTCCATTGATTTATTCATGTGTTTCATACATTTTTCTAAACTAGCTCGATCCAGCTCTAGAAATAGATCCTCAGTATAGACCAGAACGATAAATGGGGTAGGTCACATGATCGCAAAGATACGATCATGTGACATCCTAGCTGCCGGCCAGCACGGGCATGCGCAGCTTGAGCGAACAGAGTGCGGCCATCATCCTGTGAGAGATCCAAGCCGCCGGCCAGCGCAGACATGCGCAGTCTGAAGCGACCGGGGCCTCTCCACTTCCGCCCTATACTAGCGAGCGGCATCATGCCAGCACAGACTTCCGGACTCCTGAGTCATGTGACACTAATACCAGTGATCACATGACCGGTGACATCACATGACTCAATGTGTCTGACCTACAGAAAGAAAATATGATCTACAAAGAATTTTGACACAAGACCCATGCGATTTTTATATATAAACTGTTCACAGTCACAATTATTTAATGGTATTCGAAATATTGTAAATGCAGATGATACCTGGTGATAACTCCTCCCACAAGGGGTGTCACCCAGGTACATCGTTTTTGGCGGGTTTTTTTGAGTTATTTACCTATAAATAATGTAATACTTGCTATGTATATATGTAACCTGATGAAGGGGAGTGTTTCATCCCCGAAACGCGTTGTTTCCAATTAAAAACAAAAATAATCTATTTAAGACTGGTCATACTGGTGGATTTGCGCCGATGCAGAACTTTTTCTTCTCTTACCAAATCAAGACCATACTCAGAGGTATTCAGAAAGCAAAATTCTCACATACAGCCCAGAGGCTACCCATAGATAACCATATCTTTAAAGCATTATCTAACCTGCTTGACTCAAAACCATTTGACACCAATACAAACTCTATCATCAAAACAGCAATATACTTGGCTTTCATGGATTCCTAAGGCCGAGAGAATTTACTGCAACCTCCACGACCCAAACCACTCCTTTCCTCCTTTTTTCCCACTTGACAAAACATATGGATCATTACATCCTGACTTTACCTCACTCCAAAAACAGTCAGCGCATACCCGTAAACATTCCGTACTATCCCACGCACAACAGATGGTGTCCAGTCAGGGTTCTTGATGCCTACATACAGCATCATAACTTTCTACCCTCACAACCATTACTACAGCTGCAAGGTTCAGTACTCACCACAAACTTCATGACCTACGTCAGGTCTTCACTCACACAACTGGGCCTCAACGCAGCCAACTACTCAGGGCACTCCTTTCGTATAGGAGCCGCATCCACAGTTTCCAGTGTAAATATCCCAACTCATGTTATCAAAACATTGGGACGCTGGAAGTCATCCGCTTACTCACGGTACATACCTAATCCCGTACAAGAATTAAGGGATGCTTTCAAAAACATGTCTGGTTGATAAAGTGCATATGTATTGATTGTCTGTAAATACATTTGTTTACTTCAATTTTGCCCTCTTCTTTCTCAGGCCTACCTCATCCTCGGTTCCGGCACACCACAACCGACTGCGCTTTTATTTTCCTACTTTCCCATGGTATTCCTCACTGTACTATTGTAAGCGCCTAACACAAATATAAATATATATATATATACACACATATATATATATATATATATATATATATGTTCAGTTTGACTCCTTGACTCCGCTCCCCTTTTCTGCTTTTCTGTTAGGAACAGGTTGCCACCCACAACTTCTCACCCTTGGACCCACATTAGCTTTCTCCTGCACTGTAATTCTGTAATTTAGAGTATAATGTTAATTATATTTTATGCTACTGTTTCTGGTATGTAGCAGTAGTGGTACAGCTTCTCTGGTGCCCAAACAGGGATCTGCCCACTCCATGCTTGATCTCTAAAGTTGGTCATTACAGATGTAGGATACACATTCCTTAATTGAATGACTTATTGTCTTCCACAGTTTATACCATTCTTATTTCCAATACATACTTCATATTTTCCACCCATACATTTTACACATGTACAGTCCTCGGTGTAGGACCGAGTGGCCTCTCTCCAATGTATCTATATCCATCCATTTATTTTATTTTTTTAAGAGGATAAATTGTTCCTATTCCACTGGTGCCTTAGGTGGCCACCTGTTCCACCTACCCTTGTCCTACTCTATCTATCTATCCATACTATCTATATCTATCTAATCGTTCTTCTAAAAAAAACTGAGAGAGAGCCCTAATAAATAGGGTAATTTTCCAGTTTCTGTGACAGTAAAGAGTTCTGACCTTGGAAAACGGCTGACAGCACTAGGTAGGAAGTGAGCAGGACAAATATCTTTTGCTATCAGGAGTAGTGTATTTACTTTTATTCTGCCAGGCACTCCTCCTGCAAGTGCCCAGGAGTTGGTGGTTCACTGTAAAGCTCTCTTTTTAGTGAGTTGTCTCACTGTTCTCCCATCTACTACAGCTGACAGTCAGAGTTGATGGGCAGAGCTCAATGCATAGAGCACTTCACAATGAAGCACCTCCTCTTGGGCTCTTGCAGGAGCAGAAATTGGCAGAATAAAAGTTTTTTTTGACACAGGTCCTGATAATAAAAGCTGCACAAAAGTTATGTTTGTACTGTTCCCCCAGCCCCCATCTAGGTTAAAACTGCTGACAGATTCCCTTTAATGAAATTATTTTAATCATATTAGCTTTGTTCAGTATAAGAAACAAGTAGAAGAAAAAAAGAAGACTTCATGAATATATAGATTCAGTAGGTTGTCATCTTAGTGTTTGCAAGC
Source organism: Bufo gargarizans (assembly GCF_014858855.1). Classification (NCBI taxonomy): domain Eukaryota; kingdom Metazoa; phylum Chordata; class Amphibia; order Anura; family Bufonidae; genus Bufo; species Bufo gargarizans. The sequence goes on along the minus strand of NC_058087.1, from coordinate 53,536,448 downwards.
AAGGGCACAATAGTGTTTAAAATTCATATTCAGACGGACAGAATCAGCCTCTTCTCCAAGTATCTCTCGGAATCTGTAATGATAAGATTAATTCAGCAACATCATATAAATTACGTAAGTACCTTATATGTGCTTGTTAAACTTTATACTATGATATAGATCTTCTGTTGCAAAAAACACGTTTCATTACAAGGCCTCATGCACACGAACGTATTTTCTTTCCACTTTTTTTGTGGAACATGTCCTATTATTGTCTGCATTACAGACAAGGATAGTACTGTTCTATTAGGGGCCCAGCTGTTCCGTTCTGCAAAATACGTAATGCACACGGATGTCATCTATATTTTTAGCAGATCCGTTTTTTGAGGACTGCAAAATACATATGGTCATGTGCATGAGCCCTAAGGGTTAGGGCTCATGCACACGAACGTATTTTTTGTCAGTGTCCATTCCGTTGTTTTTTTTTTTTGCGGTCCATATGCGGAACCATTTATTTAAATGGGGACGCAAAAAAAACCCAGAAATGACTCTGTGTACATTCCATATCCGTATGTCCACAAGTCCGTTCCACAAAAAATAAAAATAAAGCATGTCCTATTCTTCTCTGTTTTGTGGACAAGGACAGGCATTGTTGAAATGGATAGTTCTTCAGTCCTTGGATAGTTCTTCAGTTTAAAAGAACTACAGAACCCCATTAATGTTCGTTTTCATACATCCGCTTTTTACATATATACCACCAATCTGTCATCCACTCCATTACTAGATTATTAACTATTTACATGACCTACAACACTCAGTTCCTGTCATTTACCTATGATTCTGTGTGTTATTTTCAACCAGTGTTGATATGCGCTTTATTTCAGTGATTTTTGTAGCCATCTGGTTGTTGTGAAATTCAGTTCTACTGTAGGTCCTTGGGTGTATCTGAGTACCGTGAGTCCCAGGTACACAAAGGAAGGGCCAATGCTCTAGAACAGGCATGCTCAAGCTGTGGCCCTCCAGCTGTTGTAAAACTACAACTCCCACCATGTGCTGCTGTAGGCTGATAGCTGTAGACTGTCTGGGAATGCTGGGAGTTGTAGTTTTGCAACAGCTGGAGGACCGCAGGTTGAGCATGCCTGCTCTAGATGAAGTTCACTTCTGAGGTCTTGTGCACGGCTGGGGTTATTATAGTCAGCCGCACATGGCAAAGTTACCCTTGTTTTCATTCCACTCCCAATTATATTCTTCTAGGTTGTTATCTAGAAGAATACACAAGTTTAAATATGGTTGTTTAGGGGTTAGAAATTCCTATATGTATTCTTGTAATATCCTTAGTGACCTACAGTAACTTAGTGATTAACCTAGTATCTCTGGTTGTCTACAGTGATTAAGTAATAAATATTAATATCATTATCCATGGTGGTCTAGGATGATTATGGGTTAATAGGTAGTATCTCTGGAGGTTCAGGGGGATTAAATGACAAGCACTAAATAATATAATTCAGAACATTTTTACTTTTACATTTTTACTGTTCTGCGAACTGAGTTGTGTGAGGGCTCATTTTTTTTGCAGGGAAAGCTTGTAAACTTGTCATTTATACATAAATGTCTGTTAAGTGTGAACCTAAGACCACCCCCCATGTACAGCAGTCTGAGAAAGAGCTATGTATATACAGTACAGACCAAAAGTTTGGGGACACCTTCTCATTCAAAGAGTTTTCTTTATTTTCATGACTATGAAAATTGTAGATTCACACTGAAGGCATCAAAACTATGAATTAACACATGTGGAATTATATACGTAACAAAAAAGTGTGAAACAACTGAAAATATGTCCTATTCTAGGTTCTTCAAAGTAGCCACCTTTTGCTTTGATTACTGCTTTGCACACTCTTGGCATTCTCTTGATGAGCTTCAAGAGGTAGTCACCTGAAATGGTCTTCCAACAGTCTTGAAGGAGTTCCCAGAGATGCTTAGCACTTGTTGGCCCTTTTGCCTTCACCCTGCAGTCCAGCTCACCCCAAACCCTCTCGATTGGGTTCAGGTCCAGTGACTGTGGAGGCCAGGTCATCTGGCGCAGCACCCCATCACTCTCCTTCATGGTCAAATAGCCCTTACACAGCCTGGAGGTGTGTTTGGGGTCATTGTCTTGTTGAAAAATAAATGATGGTCCAACTAAACGCAAAGCGGATGGAATAGCATGCCGCTGCAAGATGCTGTGGTAGCCATGCTGGTTCAATATACCTTCAATTTTGAATAAATCCCCAACAGTGTCACCAGCAAAGCACCCCCACACCATCACACCTCCTCCTCCATGCTTCACGGTGGGAACCAGGCTTGTAGAGTCCATCCGTTCACCTTTTCCGCGTCGCACAAAGACACGGTGGTTGGAACCAAAGATCTCAAATTTGGACTCGTCAGACCAAAGCACAGATTTCCACTGGTCTAATGTCCATTCCTTGTGTTCTTTAGCCCAAACAAGTCTCTTCTGCTTGTTGTCTGTCCTTAGCAGTGGTTTCCTAGCAGATATTCTACCATGAAGGCCTGATTCACACAGTCTCCTCTTAACAGTTGTTCTAGAGATGTGTCTGCTGCTAGAACTCTGTGTGGCATTGACCTGGTCTCTAATCTGAGCTGCTGTTAACCTGCGATTTCTGAGGCTGGTGACTCGGATGAACTTATCCTCCGCAGCAGAGGTGACTCTTGGTCTTCCTTTCCTGGGGCGGTCCGCATGTGAGCCAGTTTCTTTGTAGCGCTTGATGGTTTTTGTGACTGCACTTGGGGGACACTTTCAAAGTTTTCCCAATTTTTTCGGACTGACTGACATTTCTTAAAGTAATGATGGCCACTCATTTTTCTTTACTTAGCTGCTTTTTTCTTGCCACAATACAAATTCTAACAGTCTATTCAGTAGGAATATCAGCTGTGTATCCACCTGACTTCTCCACAACGCAACTGATGGTCCCAACCCCATTTATAAGGCAAGAAATCCCACTTATTAAACCTGGCAGGGCACACCTGTGAAGTGAAAACCATTTCAGGTGACTACCTCTTGAAGCTCATCAAGAGAATGCCAAGAGTGTGCAAAGCAGTAAACAAAGCAAAAGGGGGCTACTTTGAAGAACCTAAAATGTGACATATTTTCAGTTGTTTGTTATGTATATAATTCCACATGTGTTAATTCATAGTTTTGATGCCTTTAGTGTGAATCTAGAATTTTCATAGTCATGAAAATAAAGAAAACTCTTTGATTGAGAAGGTGTGTCCAAACTTTTGGTCTGTACTGTACACTAATACATGGAAGGCAATAAATCACTGATAACACCTCCACTGTTTACAACTGAAGTCAGGAAGAGCAGAGATATAATGTATAAGTTTCAAGTATTACCTAATTTTTACCCACAAGTATACATATATGTCGTTGCCCGGTCGTGGCTGTATTGCGGCCCGCAAACAGCGGGTCTGCAATATGCAGGCACCGGCCGCGTGCTCCCCGCATCACGCATGTGGACCCACTCACTTGAATGTGTTCGCAATCCGGGGCTGGGGTGCAGAACAGAGTGCTTCCGTGGTGTTTCTGTCCGTGCCTCCGCACCGCCAAAAAATAGAACACGTTCTTTTTGCAGTGCGGACGGATTCCGCACTTGAATGGGTCTCCATCCATCCCGGTCGCCGCACGGATATTGCCCGTGCATTGAGGACCGCAAATTGCGGTCCCCAATGCACAAAAAGGCCGCACAACGGCCGTGTGCTTGAGGCCTAAGGTTTCATTCACACATCAGTGTTTGGTCAGTGATTTCCATCAGTGATTGTGAGCCAAAACCAGGATTGGAGCCTCCACAGACATAAGATATAAGGGAAAGATCTGCACCTGTTCTGTTTATACTTGCACCTGGATTTGGCTCAAAATCACTGATGGACCAAACACTGATGTGTGAATAAGGGCTTATACACAAGGCCGCTGCACGTCCGTGCACGTATTGCCGCCCCCAGTGGGTCCACAAAATACAGGCACCGGCTGTGTGCACCTCACATCACGGATGCAGGGCCATTCACTTGAATGGGTCCACAATCCAGAAGGTCCTGTGCGGAATCGAGGCATGGAACCCCACGGAAGCACTACAGAGTGCTTCCGTGGGGTTTTCCTCTGTGTCTCTGCACCGCAAAAAAAAGTGCATGCACTACTTTTCTGTAGTTCATATGGACTGCGGACCCATTCAAGGCATCTATGTGTATAGCAAGAGACATAGCAGCCTCCAGAGACACTGGGGTTTCATGAAAGGCCAAAGCATCCTTCAGGCTCTCTGAATTAACTTTAAAGAGGCTATGGAAGCACCAGGAACTCAGCCAAGATGTAACCACAATCTATCCAAAGGTCCAAACAAAAGCTATAAACCGCACCACATTGTGGGAGAAGCAACTATAAATAGAGAAGGTTAAATGACCCTAATAGCCACACCTGGGAAAGAATGTGTGGCAAGCACCAGAAACAACACAGACATCATTTGATCCAAATGGAAAACATGTCAGATCAAATCACGTGTTGCCAGTCTCACAGATCTCCTGCCACCTGTGGCGGGAACATCCGTGACAGTTGCTATTGGAAAAAAAGGTTCAAATCCTCAGGCATTTGCTACGGCAATGGAAGCAGAATATCACAGAGGGCTTGGAGTTTGCGTTGACAGGCAGAGAAGCTGCTTAGTCTGTGCATCCTCCTTGCATGTGTGGCAAGTTCCGTGCACAGGAGGGTGCTGTGTCTGAGAACTGTAGTTGAGCTGGAATCTTCTTTCTTTGAGATCCTGAAAGAAGCCTATGAAGAGACAGGTCAGAGACCTGCCAGGCTGTCACCAATTGTGTGTGTTTCAGAGATACACGTATCTGCTGCAGAGTGAGAGATCTTGATCTGTGTGTTTCGTAAAGCAGAGAACGCGATAGATCAGTGTGTGTTCAGTGGTTGTGAAGTAAGATACTGCAACATGGAAGTGGCCGTTAGGCTACTTTCACATTTGCGTTTATCTTTTGGCAGAGGATCGGCAGAGGATCTAAATACTGGAGAAAAACGCTTATGTTTTGTCCTCATTCATTGTCAATGGCCACAAAACTGAACTGAACAAAACAGAATGAACCAGAATGTATTCCGTTCCATTTGGTTGCATTTCCATACCTGTTCGGCATGGGATGCGGAGCAAAACTGATCCGGCATGACACACAATGCAAGTCAATGGTGCCGGATCCGTTTTCTCAGACAAATTATAAAACGTATCTGGCACCCATTGACTTGGGCCCCTTGCAGACAAGCGTGTCCGGATTAGGCCCGGATGCGATCAGGGAAAATCGTGCAAGTAGGTACACAATTGCAGTCAGTTTTTACTGCGATGGCGTTCCGATGTTTAGTTTTTATCACGCAGGTGCAATGCGTTTTGCACCCGGTGATAAAAAGCTGGCTGTGGTACCCAGACCCGAACTCGGACTTCTTCACTGAAGTTCGGGTTTGGGATCAGTGTTCTGTATATTTTATTATTTTCCATTATAATATGGTTATAATGGAAAATAATAGCATTCTTTAATTCAGAATGCTAAGTAAAAGGCCCTTTGTGGGGTTAAAAATAAAAATAAATGTAACCCGCCTCATCCACTTGATCGCGCAGCCGGGCTCATCGTCTTCTTCCAGGACCTGACTGGAAAAGGACCTTTGGTGACGTGATCGCGCTCACCACGTGGTGAGCGCGGTGACTTCAGTACAGGTCCTGCTGAATGAAGATAAAAGGATCTTCTATCTTCATTCAGCAGGACCTGCGCTGACGTCACCGCGCTCACCATGTGGTGAGCGCGATTACGTCAGCACAGGTCCTTTTGCAGGTCCTTCAAGAAGAAGAAAGAAGACAAAAACGGCTGTGCGATCAAGTGGATGAGGTGAGTAATTTTTTTATAATTTTTTTATAATTTTTTGACCTTCAAGTGACATTTTACTTAGCATTCTGTATTATAGAATGCTATTATTTTCCATTATAGCCATGTTATAATGGAAAATAATAAAGTGAATGGACCTCCACATCATCTTCTAAGCAACCATCCGTGTAAAAATCGCATAGCATTAGCACTTGCTTGGGGATGCTATGCGATTTTCACGCAGCTCATTCACTTCTATGGGGCCTGCGTTGCATGAAAAACGCAGAATATAGAACATGCTGTGATTTTCACGCAACGCACAAGTGATGCGTGAAAGACATTGTTCATGTACACAGCCCCATTGAAATGAATGGGTCAGGATTCAGTACAGGTGCAGTGCGTTCACGTCACGCATTGTACCGGCGCGGAAAACTCGTCAGTGTGAAAGGGGCCTAAGGGGACCTAACCACCTCAATACTAACAATGTATTGGCAGGCAAATTATCATTTAATCCATGAAATGTTATAAGCAAAGAGGAACTGTGTATTTATACTGCACCTTTTTTCAGTCTGGGTAAGGAAATGTTCTGCTCCGTTCACATCTTTCTCCATGAATGCCTGATACATGTAAACCGACTGGATAAATCCAATAATTTCAGGAATGGACAGCTGAACGGTGACTGGTATATCTGTGATCCTGTAAGAGAAAAATATATGCTTACGATATAGTTTATCTTACAAAAAATTAAAAAATTAATGGTTACACCTGTTACCCACTTCACTACCGGAGGTTTTTTCGTTTTTGTGTTTTAATTTTTCTTCCCCATCTTCCTTGAGACATACCTTTTTTATATTTCCGTTCACATAGCAGCATGAGGGCTTATTTCCCTTACACCCATGACAGCACCCTTGAGAGACTGCCTCCATCCAGGACAGGAAACAGGAACCTTCGTGGAGAGCACTTAAGGAGGGATACCTCCCCTATACCACCAGTTTTTTTGTTTCCTGTCCTATAGATAGGACGTTCTGTGGAGATCTGAATTAGGCTGCAGGAGCCCCGCAGGCACTTTATTATGGAGGTTTCCTGGTGCGGCATAAGTCTCCTCTAGGAGCCACCTACTAAGACTTGTCGGGTATTTATTTCATATAAGATATGAAATCATAAAAATTATGATTTCATATTTTTATGAAATATGAAAAAAGAAAAATTTAATTTGCGGACATATAAACGCCAGTTCTTTTATTATATAAAATTCAATTAATTATATAAAATACAATTTATTATAAATACATGCAGTAAAAATGGCATACAAATGAATACAAGGATAATATCAAAACTGACCACACGATGGTGCTCCACCGTTTACGCCGGGCTCACTTAATTTACTACACCAAGTACAATACAATACTACTTTTTTCTTTTATCAAATTATTACTGATTAATGTACTGGTTATCAAAATATTATAATGCAACAACAACAAAAAAAACAATAGAAATGAATCTGTGGAAAATCCCTTATGCTCAATCAAAGAATATGGCAGTAAGAGACACCTTATAAATACGCCCGTTTGCCTAAATACGGATAATAAAATCCGATCAGAGATTCCACTCTGGTAGCAATATTACAGGATTTCTAATGATGTGCACGTTCATTAAAATTTCCCATAAAATTATTGTTTTAACACTATTGACCCACTAATAATGGGGTCTCAACTATATGCCAATTGGAGCGATTTATAATTACTGCAAATGGAATAAATCATACATTACCCCTGGCTTTGGGATAAAGAGCTTTTAGAAGGGACCCAGCTTTCCAAGATTTAGATTTATCCCGTCCTGTGGTACGTTCCTGACGTGTGAAGTGATGCTGAAGAATGAATTCCCAAGTGTCTTGAATCCCTCTTCTCCCAAAAACTGGATTAGATATTCTAATCCTTATCTATGCCCATCCCCTCTTGGATTAGGGATTTCCAATTAAATAAGGTAGGTGTAATCATGGGGATGATGTCATTTAATTGGCATTCCTTAGAAACTTCTGCCCATCTACCACTTGATGGCACTGTTGTATCATATAGCAATTTTAAGAATTAACATATATATATGGCTTTATTACACCACTTAAACTTTGGCCTCTCCCAACTTAAATCAATTAGGAGGGATTATTCTTTGACACTTTAGAATCACTTTCCCAGACATCATGGATCCATCTTGACAGTTAACAGACCATCTTATTTATGGTCAGATAAGAGAACCATAATCTTTAACTTTTCCCCTGGTTTGTATACACCTAACTGTCTCAGCTATTGAGTAATGATGTTTGAAATAACATCAGCTCCTCTGAATCAGATTTAGGAAAATACAACTTACGCTCTCTATATCCCCTAGAATATATCCCCTCAGTGAGATACACACAATATAAAGATACATTAATAATATTTGGTTATAATACATCAATATTGCATAATATATATGAATCATTAACAAGTCCAAACGCTAAATAAATGCACACAGGAATATATATATGAATAGATATCTATTCCACACCAGATGTGTTTTATGGACGTCTCTTATCAGATCATGGTTTAGCCATGAAACACCCATTGTTCCTCAGACAGACATGTTTAGAGAAACCAGTGTTTTAAGCAAAAACCTCTCTTGACCCCGGTAGTTGAGACAGTTTATGTGAGACCCATTACATTCTCTAAGATACCACATCTGTTGGCAATAACTTTTAAAACAATATACATTGTATGCCAGTGACTATCATGGCCTTCTCTGGCTTATTCCAACAGAGAGTTTGGCCTCTTAAAGGTAATGTGAATCTCCATTTTGGTTCTAATATTGTCAGACCTTAATGTGCAGATATAAATATGCCCGACAAATCCCCCTTCATTCCAAAATATTCCATAAAATGTGAATGTATTTGGAATGTTTAAAAGGGCTTTTCATATATTTCCTTCGATGCGTAGACTTGGCTTATAGTGTTCCAACGAGAGCTTGGCTAAAGTTCTTCTGGAGAACCTTATCTAATGCATGACTTGGATGGGACACAAACTCAACCATCCTATAGATCCTGCAAAACAGGATATAAGTTCGATAAAGGTTTGTTTTGATTCTCCATCTCCACATGAATGTTAAATAGGTACCTTTTCAATGAACCAACTTCAAGTCCCAATGTCTTGATAGAGATGGAATCGGCAACTGTCACACCGGTAGTAATAACAGTGCCCACTATGCCAAAGATTATGGCGGCTACGATTGCAAAAACATGAATCGCTTTGGTCTGTAGAAAACTGTTCTCTGGTCAAGGTCTTCCTTGCTTGCTTCAGGATCTGCGTAATATGTTCTTGGAAATATCCGATGTGCATCTGATACCAGGATTGGATTTCCGGTGACTGGATTTCGGACACGTTGAATTGCCTTTGGACGAAAACGCGTGGATCCAGGCTGATGTAGATCTTCTGGGATAATATCCTATTGTTTGCCAAGATAAACCCCGCCGTATCTTGTAGCATGATCCCGGACGAAGGACCTGGCATAGCAATCGGCTCAGCATGGAACTCCTTCCCCAAGATCAGGACGACGTAGATAATGGCAATCATCTTTGATGACATTTTACGCCTATAAAATATTGTATGACACATATGAGTACATACATTTTTCAACTTTATCCTGCAAGAAAAGAGTTACTAATACCATATACCTCTGATTGGCATAAGTTCTTTTCTTGGACAGAGTAAGTTCTGGTTTCAGAGGTGAGTTAGGAGACATTTTGTTACAGAGGAAACGTACATCAGGATGGGTTAGTATGCGTTAAAGATGTACAATAACAGATAACACTTTTCAGTTCATACGATACCAATCCTTATTTCCATCTTTAGCTGGAACCGTAAAGTCTCTTCACCTCTTTTCATCCAGCTCCTTCAATCTCTCGAAGTCGTGCACTAGGATGACAAACACGTAGCTGATTAATGTGCACCCATATTTCAATAAACTCATCCCCCTTAGGGATTTTGATCTTGTAGACCACTGGAGATAATTTGTCAATGATGACATAGGGACCTTTCCAGGAAGGCAGGAATTTTCTCTCCTTCACTTGATCCCGGGCGAAGTTATAAAGATATACCCGATCGGAAATTTGATACTCCTTCTGTGTAGTCTTCAGATCGTAGTATGTCTTAGCACTCACTGCGGCTTTCTCTATATTCTTCTGGGCGAATGCAAAAGAATGCTGAAGGTGCTTGCGTAAATTTTCCACATACTGATGCGATGTTGTAGCATTGATCAAGTTATGGTCCGTTGTTCTGTAAAGTAAATGCTGGGGTAACGCCATCTTCCTTCCCGTGATCATCTTGAAGGGAGAAAGCTTAGTTGCTGCGCTTGGGGTGGCTCTGATGGCCATAAGCACCAAAGGCAACTTGACATCCCAGTCCTTACCAGATTCATTGACAAACTTTTTCAGGTTGTTTACAATGGACTGGTTATAACGTTCTACTCCACCACTAGAGGCTGGTCGGTAAGCTATATGTAGCTTCCTCTTTACCCCCAGGATTTCCCACATCTTTGTCATCACCTCACTGGTGAAGTGACTTCCACGATCGGATTCGATGCGCTGGGGAAGACCAAATCTACAAAATACGTGGTTAATGAGCAGAGATGCACATACGCTTGAACTGCATGTTTTGCATGGCAAACATTCCACCCATTTGGTGAAAGGACAAGTTACGGTTAACATATACTTGTTGCCTTTTGAAGAGGTTGTTACTGGTCCAATGAAGTCAATTTGGATGTCTGACCATGGCATGGACATCCCCCTTTTCATCAGCGGTGCCCGATGAGTGGATCCTTGTGGCTGGAATTGAGGGCAGATTAGACATCCCTGACAATATGTTCGCACATCTTGTAACATATGCGGCCAGTAAGCGTAGTCCCGTAGTAACTCGTACCTTATTTTCTCACCTCGATGACCAGCTGTTGGGGCATCATGTGCATGTTGCAACATCAGGCCTCGGTATGCTGCAGGTACTACCCATTGCGTGATACCGTTCTTCGAGGTTCTTATCAGCAATCCATCCTGTAATGAGAATTGGGACTTACCTTTCATCAAAATTCGTAATTCCTCCTTACCCACACAGTCTTCCGTGGTTATGGGACAGTTGTGTGGATTCTCAATGTGCTTATAAAAGAGACCAATAATTGGATCCCCCTTTTGGCTCGCAATGAGATCCTCACTAGGGGAATCTTGGCTCCACTGCGCCACATTGGCTTCAGCTCCCTTTTGGGCCTGACTCCTTGTCATAGCATCCACTTGGATAGTTCCCATGAGGTCATCAAAGACTTCTCCGTCAATGGCTGCTTGCTTGGCAAGGGAATCTGCTAGGTCATTCCCCTCTTTATCCATGCCTGGATACTTTGAATGACCTCTTACCTTCTTCCAATAAATGATAAGACTATGGACGGTAACCATCTCATCAATTTTACAAAACATCTTACCATGCTTTACTGGCTTGTTATTACTTCTCACCATGTCGGATCTTTTCCATCCGGGAAAGTACTCCACAAAGCTGTTACGAATATAATCAGAATCTGTGATGATTACAAACTTCTTAACATCATATTCGATAGCCATTTGTACGGCTTTGTACACAGCAGTAAGTTCTGCAACCTGGCTGCTTTTGGAACCAATTTTGTATCTAACGGATACATCTAGGAATGTATTATTCCACACGACTCCAATACCTGCAACCAATGTACGTTCGGATCCTTCATCGGCATGGAAGGAACAGCCGTCTACGTATACACATGGTAACGATTTACAGTACTCCTCTTCATAAGATTTATATGTAGATGATGATTGTTCCTCCAGAAAATCATTTTCCGTTGTCTCTCCTTTAGGTTCCGTATTGGTACAGTCATGGAGTTCTGCTAATCCTTGAGCAACTGGGTTTTTATTATTTTGTTTGTACCTGATCTCCAATGGCCATCCCATTAAGGACATTGTCAAGGCGGGTATCCTGCTGTTTGAAAAGTTTCCATCTCTTATACGATCACTCTGCAAGTATTGCAGCGGCTGGTGTGCGGTCTCCACAATGATCCTTTCGCCTTGGATAAAACTCCTAAAATATTGCAAAGCCCACACAGTTGACAATAATGCTTTTTCACAATTATAGAATTTTACCTCAACCGGTGACAAGGATTTGCTGGCATAGGCGATGATCTTGTTTTGGTTTTCCTGTTTTTGGAAAAGAACTGCACTTATGCTTTTATCAGTGAAACCTGTTTCCACAAAGAAAGGTTTTCCCCTTCTGGATAAGCAAGGCATGGAGCCTGGATAAGTTTGGCCTTGAGCTCAGTTACAGCTTGCTCATGATGCTCACTCTATTCCCATTTTACTCCTTTCTTTAGCAACTGCAAAAGGGGTTTTGTAATTTCGGCATAATTATCTATGAACTTACGTGAGTAGTTCATCATGCCCAGGAATGATCTCAACTCCTTGAGATTTGTAGGAGATTTTGTCTTTGTCACTGCTTCCACCTTTTTTTCTGTGGGTTAATTCCATCCGCAGTGACTTCATGACCTAGGAAATTAACCTTGGTCCGGCACCATTGAGCCTTCTGCAAAGAAAGTTTTACACCTGCTTTCCTCATCAGGATGTCATCCACATAGGATAAGGTACCTCGTTCAGTGGCATCAGGCATTGTCTTATGCATGAACACTGCAAACTCATGGCCCGCATTTATGTACCCGAAGGGCAGTTGGGTCCACGCATACTGTCGTTTGCCAAATGTAAAGGCCAGTTTGTACTGATCCCTTTCATCCACCTTAATCGTCCAATATCCTTGTGCACAGTCAAGGGCAGTGAAGATTTTGGATCCTTGTATTTGTGCCAAACATTGGTCAATATATGGCACGGGCCATCCAGACATATAAACACGTTTGTTCAACTGTCTTAGGTCCGAGCAGAGACGAAATTGACCGTTAGGTTTGAGGACTCCAAGTATCGGATGATTGAATGAACTGTGTACTGGACGGATGATACCCCTCTCCTCCAAGTTCTTGACGATTTCCGTTAGTGACTCGTAAGCCGCCAGCGGAAGTCGGTATTGTTTGACAAAAACAGGGGGTGCATCGGGATCTGTCTGGATTCTTGTAACGTGTAGGTTTGTTTCCCCACAGTCATAAGAATCCTTGGCGAACATCTCCTGGAACTCTGCGAAGAGCTCCTTTAGCCGTTGATGCTTTGACTCGTCGTAGCATGCATCAGTCATAGAGATTTGTTCTTCCACCCGCTCCTGAAATTCTGGGAAAATCTCAGGCTGACTTAACTCGTAAGCTTCTTCAAGCTCACTAGTTAAATCGTTCTGGGTGTAGCGTACCTTATCCTTTCCTTGCTGGTATGATTCATACTCTTTTTCATCGATCTCATGGTTGAAAATCAATGATGACGCTTCAATGTGGCATGTACCCTCTTCAGAGCTGAAAGGATAAACAGAATGGATGTTAAATAACCCCTCAGGGGTTGAGGAAAAATGTTGTTCCACTGTTTGTTCCTCTGTCAGGTATTCATCAGGAATTATTCCAATAACATCATTTTGGAATCCAAATGTGTAGTATTCCGAATCCATAGCTAAACCAATTACGGTGTCCTTTTGTAGGGATATGCTATGGGGAACCATGTTATGAATTACCATATGTAACGGATCCGGATGGATATTTATCAGGGGAGTAGGTTTTACCTTTAGGCCGAGTTGCTGCATTCTGTTGGATAAACAGATCAACGCGTCTGTGTTCTTCAGCTTCTGTCCCTTCTTTACTTTAATGGGGAGAAGAAATGGTTTGCATCCTTCAGGAATTTCAACTTCCTCAGCAACTATGATACTTACGGCATAGGGCATCTGTTGTCCCCATCGTAAGGCTTGTTCTACATCCTGGAACCCCTCTGGGTTTCCCGGCAATCTGGACCATAAGGTGTTATTCACCATGTCAATCTGTACGGCAAATCGGTGCAGAAGGTCATTACCTATATACATTTGATACCATGGTTCATTTATCACGATGAAAACGTGCTCCGTAGTTTTACTTCCTATGGAGATAGATAAAACACATCTTGCAACCACATTATGACTCTGGGAATCTCCATCCAGATCATGAACCCATTGGTCCTGTGGAGAGGAACTTTTAATCATTTTAGGATTGGTAACCTGTTTTAAGAGTCCTAGGTTTATGTAACTCGCTTCGGATTTCAAATCCAACTTGGCATATTTCACCCGGGCTATATTGTTTACCTGTACGGGAATCAATAAATTGTCATTGACCTTTTCAATCCGTACCATTGATTGAACGTGCCTGGTCAGGTCCACGACTTTGTGATTCCCCCTTTCAAGAGAAATGGTTAATATATCATCATCCAGAGTTACCTTTTTGATTTTGTCCCTCTGGATGGTAATGGTGTGAGCGGCACCATTGATATCTTCCTCGGGCTTACCATTCTTCAGGATTGTGACCTCCGGTATTTGATTGTTCCTGAAATGCACTTCAATAGAGTTAGGTTTCTCTTCAATCACATGACAACTGCGTTGTGCTTGTGTGTTGCAAGAGTATTCATAGGCAATGGGTGCCTTCACCTGAGTCCATACTGCTTCATTAATGAAATCAACTATGGGACTCAATCTTTTTAATAAATCGATTCCTATGATCATCCGATCATATGGAAGATCCACAATCAATGTGGGATGTCTAATTGTCTTCTTGCCAATCTTAAATGTCAACCAGGATGTTCCTTTTGCCTGTAAGGCATCTCCACCCACACTTATCAAAGAGCCATCAAATGACCTTAATCGTGGCTTCTTTGATGTTAAATCTAAAACCTGTTGGAAATAAGTGTAAGATAAAATGGTGGCTTGTGATCAAGTGTCTATTAATCCTTTGATTGGTCCGATAAGTTCATTTTGTAGATATATCTCCACAAAGTACCGGCCATCCACCTGTAACAAGTCAGAGAAAGTTAGGATGTATACCCATCTGCTGTCGGAGAGGTTGACCTCTCTGCAGCTTCGTGACCTCTGCTTTCCTGAGTCTCCCAGGACAAGCTGGAGGAGCAGCGTTAGCCCCCCCTTTGGGACAAGCTGTGTGACATCACAAGTCACAGCTGGCTCATGGCTAGATGCTGGAACGATGGGATTACACACTGGAACAGACATCTGGTCATATGAATTGACATCATTAGACTGCAAGACAGGCATAAATAGGCGGAATCATCACTAGACAGCTCCTCCTATTTATGAATATTAATTATCGATATTTGCATAAATATTGGTGATTAATATTCTCCCTTTACATTGGCGAGTCAGGCCCACTGCTTAGATTTTGAAATTTGTGTTTGGTTTTGAGGTTAGAGGTCGGTTATACTGTAAATTATCAGGCAAGAGAGACACGGTCAGCGGTCTGAGCGTCTAGGACCTGATAGTTCAGACAGGTAACGCGACTCTTCCTTATGGTGTTTGAGGCTAGAGGTCGGTAATACTGTGAATTGTCAGGCAAGAGAGACGCGGTCAGCGGTCTGAGCGTCTAGGACCTGATAATTCGGACAGGTAACGCGACTCTTCCTTACAGCACCAAACGCAGATCAAAATATTTAGCAGAGAATCTATAATCTATCTGTGAACTAATATTTTACTATTTGCTTTACACGGTCACTGCATCGCTCAAGTGATTGCGAGGGAGAAGAGGACACGTCACTGAAGGAGATCCATCTTCGTGGGAGCAGCGTACAAGTCCGGCTGGTCGGGAAGAAGCGATCCGGGTAAATGGACTTCTTCCAAGCAGCTGCTAGGACGAAGAGGTACGGCCCCAAGGAGAAGATGGACGCTCATCAAACGGTGAGTATGGACTTCCCCAAACTGCAACACTTGAGCAGACACAGCACATTCAATCCCATCCTCCCCAACACATACAAGTCAGCAGAAATGCTGTGGTCCGATTTGTTAGCACAGGCTTGTAGTTATGACAAGCTTTGTGTTAACAAACAGATGGTGTTGAACAAGGCCACCAAACGGCTTCAGATGCTAGCCAAACTCGTTCATACGTTTGAGGTTAGCATCTGTAAGCCAAAGGAAGTGGCGCTGGTGTCTCAGTCAACGGAGACAATTCCTCCGGCCGTTCACTGCCAGTGCTGTGCCAGTGATTCGGACCAGGTTTCGGCATTGCGGACACAGCTGGCGGAGAATGTGCAGTCTACTGTTGACCGAGATGCGCAAGTGGCTAGGTTAGAGTCACAGTTAGTAGAGTTGCAGAGGCACAAGGAGGAAATTGAGGCTAAGTTGATTCAGTCTTATACTGAGGTCAAGGCCTTTAAGGAGCAGACTGCCTCTACTAATGTGACGGTTGCCAAATTGAAGGCTCAGGTTGCTGTAAGCTCCCAGATAATGACTGGCATGCAACAGGTCATCACCAAGTTGGTGCCGGCCCTTTCTTTTCCCGTAAAGTCAGGGTCGGAATCTCCCAAAACTTTGCCCTATG
This sequence comes from Bufo gargarizans, assembly GCF_014858855.1. Lineage (NCBI taxonomy): Eukaryota > Metazoa > Chordata > Amphibia > Anura > Bufonidae > Bufo > Bufo gargarizans. Next base: position 53,520,059 of record NC_058087.1, on the reverse strand, counting down.
CAGGGCAGAAAGGGGGGAGAGTAGTCTGTGACAGGCCAAATCACCAGACCAAGCCTGTCCAGACTAACAGAGATTTTTCCCTGACTTTGGGGAAAAGAAAGATTGTGAAAAGTGCCTCCCTGAAGATGGAACAATTCAGGGAGCGCAGTTGCAGTGTGGACGGACCTAAGCCATGCCGGGCAAACATCAAATGTTTTGCGTGTGGTGGCTTGGGTCATATAGCAAAGCACTGCAAAACACACAAGACAGAAAGCCCAATCAGGTGCTTCAGGTGTGGGAACAAAGGACACATTGCAAGGAATTGCCCTTGTGCAAGTAATTGCAATGTGTCCAGTGATGGGATTCCGGTAACAAATCGTGCAGCGGGGTCTAGTCAGTTTGGCCATAAAGGCGTTACCTCTCAGCGACACATGCATCAGGCGCTGAGGGGTCAGAGTGGCCAAGCTAGGCCAGGCAACATTTGACACCCCTGTACTATTTGTTACACAGCGTGTTCCCTGTGTATGTCCATGTTGTGTGTTTTTGTTATCTGTTTGTACGTTCTTCTTGATGTTGATGGTGGTAGTCCTTGTTTACGAATGTGTTCCACAATGCTGATTTATGTAGTTTGTTGTAAGTCCTGTCTGCTGTTTTTGTTATATTCTGTGTCCCCTTGGAGTGGAACAGTGTTATACTGTGGATCGAGAACGTATAGGTTCGCGAGCAGATAATTTCACACGGGAAATCTTGCTGGTCGGGAGAAGGCATAAGAACCTTCTCCATGCAGCACACAAAGGATGATGTGATATTATTCTGGGCAACCAGGGTCTCAGATCGATACAGATAGCGCTGTTGTGCTCAAGGTTTTCGGTAGGGCTGTGTTGCGCTGGGGACTGGGGCGGACAGACAACATTGGTGTAATGTTGTGCTGCGCACTTAATTGTAGTCCAAGCAGGTAGCACAGCTCTGATAGGGATTGGACGCAGAGTGTTTGGCAGCAGAGGGTGGACTGTGTTCTTGTGTTGTGGGGTCCTGGGGAGCCAGGGCATGACAATGCCATTGGTTCTGCGGGCCTCCACAAGATGGGATCACAGGGGGAAATCAGCCTGGGGACACATGAGTGGACAGGGATACGGTGCCATCAATAACAAGATGGTGCTTTGTCCACAGCACTCCAGTTATCCTAACCTAGTAGGGTGGCCATCCTTATCTGTTGATGCAGAGGGATGTGTAGCAGAGGACCTGGTGTCTGAAGGTAGGGTGTTCAGACACCAGTGTTGGGATAACGAGGGGTCCTTTGAGATAAAGGGCAGCCCAATACCTTTCTCTACCCATAGGTCCAAGGTATTGGTGCTTAGCAACCACTGAAGAAGTAGTTGTAGTCCACTCCGAAACGCATATGGTAATTAATCCCATGAGATAAAAGCACAGGACTGGAGGATATAAAGCGCTTCAAGAAAGGGATCGGTGATGCTTCGTTCTGTTAAAAAGAAAAGCTGGACACCTGCTGCCCTTTGCTGAGATCATTTTTCCTGGTGAAAACTAACCTCGCGGACTTGAAACAAACCGCACTGAAGGCAATTGTTACCAGGTGATCTCTGGAACAGCACAGCTTTATACGATCACCGAGGATCCTGAAAGTTTTTCTACCATTACCGCAGCAAGTTAAATCGCATCGCATCGCAGCCTATAAAGATCTTCACTATACGTGGGACGCCACAAGTGATAAAATAAAACCGGTATCACCTGAAACAGTGAGTGAAAGCATTCCGGTTCATGTTTGTAAATAGGCAGCGATATTACAGCGGCATTGTTGCGATCCTGGCAAGTGGTAATTAAAACCACATAAGATTTAAGTGACTATCCTCTTAACAATCTCATCCGATTAACCCTTTCACCCCTGTCAGAGACTTTGTTTGGGTCACTTAACCCTTAAGAGAGACTGCTTCTTATAATATTTCATTTAAAATCACTATTGGATGTTTCAAGGATGATATATGTTTTAAGGTTTTTATAGTATTAATTTTAAGCATTATTAGTGTGTTTAACAATATTGTATGTTACAACGATCAGGAATAAATATTTTATATACCAATTCTCTGTGTGGTATCAAGTGGTGGTGTGCCCTACTACTTCATCTTCTTTTTTCAATCGTTCCAGAGGATTGGGTGAATCCTCCTGCAGGAGCACCCATACCACTCTTGAGCAGCTGGTGAGCCCTCTCTAAATATTCGAATGTAGAGTCCATCCGTTCACCTTTTCTGCGTCGCACAAAGACACGGTTGGTTGGAACCAAATATCTCAAATTTGGACTCATCAGACCAAAGCACAGATTTCCACTGGTCTAATGTCCATTCCTTGTGTTCTTTAGCCCAAACAAGTCTCTTCTGCTTGTTGCCTGTCCTTAGCAGTGGTTTCCTAGCAGATATTTTACCATGAAGGCCTGATTCACACAGTCTCCTCTTAACAGTTGTTCTAGAGATGTGTCTGCTGCTAGAACTCTGTGTGGCATTGACCTGGCCTCTAATCTGAGCTGCTGTTAACCTGCGATTTCTGAGGCTCGTGACTCGGATGAACTTATCCTCCGCAGCAGAGGTGACTCTTGGTCTTCTTTTCCTGGGGCGGTCCGCATGTGAGCCAGTTTCTTTGTAGCACTTAATGGTTTTTGTGACTGCACTTGGGGACACTTTCAAAGTTTTCCCAATTTTTCGGACTGACTGACCTTCATTTCTTAAAGTAATGATGGTCACTCATTTTTCTTTACTTAGCTGCTTTTTTCTTGCCATAATACAAATTCTAACAGTCTATTCAGTAGGACTATCAGCTGTGTATCCACCTGACTTCTCCACAACGCAACTGATGGTCCCAACCCCATTTATAAGGCAAGAAATCCCACTTATTAAACCTGACAGGGCACACCTGTGAAGTGGAAATCATTTCAGATGACTACCTCTTGAAAGTCATCAAGAGAATGCCAAGAGTGTGCAAAGCAGTAATCAAAGCAAAAGGTGGCTACTTTGAAGAACCTAGAATATGACATATTTTCAGTTGTTTCACACTTTTTTGTTATGTATATAATTCCACATGTGTTAATTCATAGTTTTGATGCCTTCAGTGTGAATCTACAATTTTCATAGTCATGAAAATAAAGAAAACTCTTTGAATGAGAAGGTGTGTCCAAACTTTTGGTCTGTACTGTATGTCTATGTATATATATGTATATGTATGTCTATATGTATATATATATATATATATATATATATATATATGTCTGTCTGTATGTATCTATATATATATGTGTATGTGTATATATTTATATATGTAGAGGGAAGTGTATTTATCAACAGTTCATCCCCCATGTTTAGAGTAAAACTTGTGCAGATAGCCTGTAGGATAACAGCTGATTAGTATCTAGTCTCTCTTTTGTTCAGGCCCCAAACAATCATACTCTCTGGCACCGTTCATCAGGGAACTTTCTAATCAAAGACATCATAAACCTGTTTTCCACACCTCTGCCCCTTGGCTCCATGCCCCTACTCCCAGCATTTTGGGACTAGGGGGGAGGACTCTGGGGATTTGAGGAAGGCACATTATGATGTCACATCCCTGAGGAGGGGGGAGGTGGGCTGTTTCTGAGGCTGATATAGGAGCCCCAAGCAAGGAAGAGGGGCTCTTGCAACCAGACTAGAATCAGAGACACATGGGAGAGAGCAGCTACATGATGACCACCTGGAAAGGCCTACTCTGGAAGGATTAAGTATCAACCCTATAACCCCTGATCTACCCCCCTTATTATCCCCTATCCCACCAACGATATTGTTATAGTGTGTGTACTTATGTTGTTGTGTGCTGCTATAAATATATATTTATAGCAAATATTAGAAATAAATCCCTGCAGAGAATTAACCTCTGCATTGCCCTGTCCCTGCAGAGTCCTGACCATTACCACCCCTGGTTAACCCTTACAGTGCCCAGTAAACCCCCCCTGTGGACACTGGCACCCCAGCAGCATTGCTGCTGTCCTTAACCCCTGCTCTGCTGCCACAGTACAGAGCGCCCCCCTCTGTGGACCCTGGTACCTCAGCAGCATTGCAGCTGTCCTTAACCCCTACCCTGCTGCCACAGTACAGAGCGTTAACCCCTTCAGTGCTCTGTAGAGCATGCCCCTGCTCTGCAAACAACCCTTTAACCCTGTATTCCTTGGCCTGCAGGTATTAACCCCTGCAGAGCCACTGTTGTGTTTAACCCCTTGTACCCTGTAGGGACAGTGATCAGTCAGACGGGTGGGTTGTTAAGATACTTGTATGTGTGAACTGTATAGTTAGTTTATGGGTGGAATTTGGGAACGTGTAGTGTAGTTTGGGCTGTGTATTTACTGTATATTTAGTGCTGTATTGTTAGTGTATTGCGTGCTTAGTGTATTAGGTTTTAATAAATACCGTTATATTTGTACCCTTTGTGTAGCGTGTACTTGTTAGCGGTAGCGAGTTAGTAAGGCGCATGCAGCTGGCGTAGTGATTAGTGTAAAGTATAGCAAAAGTATTGTGTTATTGTTATATAAAGGTATAAATAGGTGGAGTCATCAATAGACGGCTCCTCCTATTTATGAATATTAACTTATCGATATTTGCATAAATATTGGTGATTAATATTCCCCCTTTACAGTCCCTCTTGGTATTATCATTTGCCAAATCCATATATGTCAGGTATCTATCAACCATGCCACCTAACTTCCATATATCCGCACGTTCTTCATAGGCTCTTGCCTGCAGCTCATTAGTACATTCATCTATATTTGTATCAAAATTCAAACGGGAATAAACATAATTGATAACCTTAGAGATTATCTTTCCTGGGTAGGATGGACTATCTGCTAAAGCCTGGCCATTACCTGGGTCGCTGCCTGTTACACTCATGATTCTGATCAATAATCAATAACAACAACAATTTGATTTGCCAATAAGGATTAAAGAATATTTTCACTTTTTCCAAAGTATGTCGGGTATTTATTTAATATAAGATATAAAATCATAAAAATTATGATTTCATATTTTTATGAAATATGAAAAATGAAAAATTTAATTGGCGGACATATAAACGCCAGTTCTTTTATTGATGAGATCTAAAGTTAATTTGTGCAGCTAATGAAACAGGGTGCAATTAATTATATAAAATATAATTTATTAAAAATACATGCAGTAAAAATGGTATACAAATGAATACAAGGATAATATCAAAATTGACCACACGATGGTGCTCCACCGTTTACGCCGGGCTCACTTAATTTACTACACCAAGTACAATACAATACTACTTTTTTCTTTTATCAAATTATTACTGATTAATGTACTGGTTATCAAAATATTATAATGCAACAACAACAACAAAAAACAATAGAAATGAATCTGTGGAAAATCCCTTATGCTTTGCCTAACTACTGATAATAAAATCCGATCAGAGATACCACTCTGGTAGCAATATTACAGGATTTCTAATGATGTGCACGTTCATTAAAATTTCCCATAAAATTATTGTTTTAACACTATTGACCCACTAATAATGGGGTCTCAACTATATGCCAATTGGAGCGATTTATAATTACTGCAAATGGAATAAATCATACATTACCCCTGGCTTTGGGATAAAGAGCTTTTAGAAGGGACCCAGCTTTCCAAGATTTAGATCTATCCCGTCCTGTGGTACGTTCCTGACGTGTGAAGTGATGCTGAAGAATGAATTCCCAAGTGTCTTGAATCCCTCTTCTCCCAAAAACTGGATTAGATATTCTAATCCTTATCTATGCCCATCCCCTCTTGGATTAGGGATTTCCAATTAAATAAGGTGGGTGTGACGTATGGTAATCATGGGGATGATGTCATTTAATTGGCATTCCTTAGAAACTTCTGCCCGTCTACCACTTGATGGCACTGTTGTATCATATAGCAATTGTAAGAATTAACATACAGACGTGGACAAAATTGTTGGTACCCTTTGGTCAATGAAAGAAAAAGTCACAATGGTCACAGAAATAACTTTAATCTGACAAAAGTAATAATAAATTAAAATTCTATAAATGTTAACCAATGAAAGTCAGACATTGTTTTTCAACCATGCTTCAACAGAATTATGTAAAAAAATAAACTCATGAAACAGGCATGGACAAAAATGATGGTACCCCTAACTTAATATTTTGTTGCGCAACCTTTTGAGGCAATCACTGCAATCAAACGCTTCCTGTAACTGTCAATGAGACATCTGCACCTCTCAGCAGGTATTTTGGCCCACTCCTCATGAGCAAACTGCTCCAGTTGTGTCCGGTTTGAAGGGTGCCTTTTCCAGACTGCATGTTTCAGCTCCTTCCAAAGATGCTCAATAGGATTGAGGTCAGGGCTCATAGAAGGCCACTTTAGAATAGTCCAATTTTTTCCTCTTAGCCATTCTTGGGTGTTTTTAGCGGTGTGTTTTGGGTCATTGTCCTGTTGCAAGACCCATGACCTGCGACTGAGACCAAGCTTTCTGACACTGGCTAGTACATTTCTCTCTAGAATTCCTTGATAGTCTTGAGATTTCATTGTACCCTGCACAGATTCAAGACACCCTGTGCCAGACGCAGCAAAGCAGCCCCAGAACATAACAGAGCCTCCTCCATGTTTCACAGTAGGGACAGTGTTCTTTTCTTGATATGCTTCATTTTTTCGTCTGTGAACATACAGCTGATGTGCCTTGGCAAAAACTTCGATTTTTGTCTCATCTGTCCACAGGACATTCTCCCAGAAGCTTTGTGGCTTGTCAACATGTAGTTTGGCATATTCCAGTCTTGCTTTTTTATGATTCGTTTTCAACAATGGTGTCCTCCTTGGTCGTCTCCCATGTAGTCCACTTTGGCTCAAACAACGACGGATGGTGCGATCTGACACTGATGTTCCTTGAGCATGAAGTTCACCTTGAATCTCTTTAGAAGTCTTTCTAGGCTCTTTTGTTACCATTCGGATTATCCGTCTCTTAGATTTGTCATCAATTTTCCTCCTGCGGCCACGTCCAGGGAGGTTGGCTACAGTCCCATGGATCTTAAACTTATGAATAATATGTGCAACTGTACTCACAGGAACATCTAGTTGCTTGGAGATGGTCTTATAGCCTTTACCTTTAACATGCTTGTCTATAATTTTCTTTCTGATCTCTTGAGACAGCTCTTTCCTTTGCTTCCTCTGGTCCATGTCGAGTGTGGTACACACCATATCACCAAACAACACAGTGATTACCTGGAGCCATATATATAGGCCCAATGGCTGATTACAAGGTTGTAGACACCTGTGATGCTAATTAGTGGACACACCTTGAATTAACATGTCCCTTTGGTCACATTATGTTCTGTGTTTTCTAGGGGTACCATCATTTTTGTCCATGCCTGTTTCATGAGTTTATTTTTTTACATAATTCTGTTGAAGCATGGTTGAAAAACAATGTCTGACTTTCATTGGTTAACATTTATAGAATTTTAATTTATTATTACTTTTGTCAGATTAAAGTTATTTCTGTGACCATTGTGACTTTTTCTTTCATTGACCAAAGGGTACCAACAATTTTGTCCACGTCTGTATATATATGGCTTTATTACACCACTTGAACTTTTGGCCTCTCCCAACTTAAATCAATTAGGAGGGATTATTCTTTGACACTTTAGAATCACTTTCCCAGACATCATGGATCCATCTTGACAGTTAACAGACCATCTTATTTATGGTCAGATAGGAGAACCATAATCTTTAACTTGGTTTGTATACACCTAACTGTCTCAGCTATTGAGTAATGATGTTTGAAATAACATCAGCTCCTCTGAATCAGATTTAGGAAAATACAACTTACGCTCTCTATATCCCCTAGAATATATCCCCTCAGTGAGATACACACAATATAAAGATACATTAATAATGTTTGGTTATAATACATCAATATTGCATAATATATATGAATCATTAACAAGTCCAAACGCTAAATAAATGCACACAGGAATATATATATATATATATATATATATATGAATAGATATCTATTCCACACCAGATGTGTTTTATGGACGTCTCTTATCAGATCATGGTTTAGCCATGAAACACCCATTGTTCCTCAGACAGACATGTTTAGAGAAACCAGTGTTTTAAGCAATAACCTCTCTTGACCCCGGTAGTTGAGACAGTTTATGTGAGACCCATTACATTCTCTAAGATACCACATCTGTTGGCAATAACTTTTAAAACAATATACATTGTATGCCAGTGACTATCATGACCTTCTCTGGCTTATTCCAACAGAGAGTTTGGCCTCTTAAAGGTAATGTGTCATGGAACCATGAACCAGACGTACAACAGAGATAGGTGGAATAAGAGGGCTTTATTGAAAATCAAGCCGTAGCTAAAGTCCAAACGGATGGCTAAACTGAAGCAGGGTCTTGCGTAGACGGAGGTCAGGAACCAGGAGGGTAGTCAGACGTAGCCAGGATCAGGAACCAACGGGGTAGTCAGACGAAGCCAGGATCGGGAACCAACGGGGTAGTCAGACGAGGCCAGGATCAGGAACCAGAAGCAGTAGCAGTCTTTGAAGCATGTGCACACAGGAGGACCAAGCAAGGAACTGAAGCCACAGACCTTCTATATATATGAGCTAGGCATCCAGCTCCTCCCAGTGGGAAGGAGGAGCCGCAGGGTGGGAGGCTACAAGAAACCCAGAAACCAAGATGGCCGCCAGCACATGTCAAACGAAGGAGAACAGTGAGAAGGTAAGACCATGACAGTACCTCCCCCTCAAGGGCCCCTCCTCCGCGGAGTAAGGAACGGTTTCAGAGGGAAGCGTGCGTGGAAGGCTCGGAGCAATGCAGGAGCATGGACATCTGTGGAGGGAACCCAGGAACGCTCCTCTGGACCATAACCACGCCAATGGACCAAAAACTGCAACCGACCGCGGACCAGGCGTGAGTCCAGGATATTGCTCACCTCATATTCCTCACGATTGCCCACTTGGACCGGACGGGGCCGAGGAACCGAGGAAGTGAAACGATTACACACCAATGGCTTCAACAGGGAGACATGAAACACGTTGGAGATCCGCATGCCAGGAGGAAGCGCAAGGGCATAGGCTACCGGGTTTACCCTGTGAAGCACTCGGAAGGGACCAACAAAGCGAGGCGCCAGCTTGGGAGTGGGCACTCGAAGGTTGAGGTTGCGGGTGGACAACCATACACGGTCTCCGACCTGGTAGGAAGGAGCGGGCGCTCGTCTGCGATTAGCCTGGAGTCTCTGGCGTTGCGCAGAGACCTCAAGGGACCTCTGGATCTGTACCCAAGAAGTACGTAGGACGGAAAGGTGATCCTCCACAGCCGGAGTATCCTGGGGAGAGAATACCTCCGGTAACACGGCAGGTTGGAACCCATAATTGGCCATGAAGGGAGACGTCCCAGAGGAAGAGTTCACCGCCGTGTTCCTGGCAAACTCAGCCCAAGGCAGGAGGTCAACCCAATTGTCTTGGTGATCGGAGACATAGCAACGAAGGAATTGCTCCAAGGCCTGATTGGATCGTTCTGCGGCCCCATTGGACTGAGGGTGGTAGGCCGAGGAGAAAGAGAGATGAATCCCCAACTGGGAGCAAAAGGCGCGCCAGAACCTGGACACAAACTGACTCCCCCGATCCGACACAATCTCCTTGGGCAAACCGTGCAACCGGAAGACCTCCCTGGCAAAAATCGAGGCCAACTCTTGTGCGGAGGGTAACTTCTTGAGAGGAACACAGTGGCACATTTTGGAAAACCGATCCACAATCATGAGAATGACCGTATGGCCTCGGGATGCAGGAAGGTCCACAATGAAATCCATCCCCAGGTGTGACCATGGACGCTCCCCGGTGGCTATGGGTTGAAAAAGGCCCAACGGAAGGTGCCGAGGGGACTTACTCTGGGCACAAACGGAGCATGCCGCTACATATGCGGCGATGTCGGAACGTAGAGAAGGCCACCAGAACAGACGTGAAACCGCCCAGGACAGCTGATTCTTTCCAGGGTGCCCCGCGGCCTTGGAGTTATGGTAGGTTCGCAACAACCGAGTGCGCAACTCCTCAGGCACAAAACATCTGCCGTTGGGTCTCCCAGAGGGAGCACCAGATTGAGCCGCCAAAATCTGCTCACCCAGAGGAGAGGTCAGGCTGGTGCGAATAGCAGCCAGGATCTGATTCGGGGGTATGACCGTAGTCGGAATCGACTCCTCCCCGGACAGCTCGGAGTACTGCCGTGATAAGGCATCCGCTCTGATGTTCTTGGAGCCGGGTAGGTAGGAGACCACGTAATTAAAACGTGACAAGAACAGAGCCCATCTGGCCTGACGTGGTGTCAATCTCTTGGCCTCAGAGAGGTAGGTCAGATTCTTGTGGTCCGTCAGGATGAGAACCGGAACCACCGAGCCCTCGAGCAAGTGCCTCCATTCTTTAAGGGCCTGCACGATGGCCAATAACTCCCTGTCACCAATCTGATAGTTGCACTCCGCGGAAGACAGTTTCCGGGAGTAAAACCCACAAGGAAGCAGAGGACCCTCTGGTGTTCTACGCTGAGACAGGAGGGCGCCTACTCCCGTCTCAGACGCGTCCACCTCGAGGACAAAAGGCAACCCAGGGTTGGGATGCGACAGAATCGGAGCCGACACAAAGGCGGACTTTAGAGCCTCAAAAGCTCGGATGGCCTCGAGCGGCCAGACCTGAGGATTACTGCCCTTCCTGGTCAGATCCGTGAGAGGCTTGGCTAGCATGGAAAAGTCCCTGATGAACTTCCGATAATAATTGGCGAAGCCCAAAAAGCGCTGCAGGGCACGAAGCCCACTGGGCTGGGGCCACTGTAAGACAGCCGAAACCTTCTCAGGATCCATGGAGAACCCCTCAGCGGAAATGATGTAACCTAAGAAGGTTACCTGGGATCGGTGAAATTCGCATTTCTCAAGCTTACCGAACAGCTTGTTCTCTCGTAAGCGTTGCAACACTCGTCTGACATCCAGAATGTGGGCCTCCATGGATGCAGAATATACCAAGATGTCATCCAAATAGACCACCACACACTGCTGCAACAGGTCACGGAAAACATCGTTGATGAATTCCTGGAAGACTGCGGGCGCATTGCACAACCCAAAGGGCATAACCAAGGATTCATAATGACCGGTCCTGGTGTTAAACGCGGTCTTCCACTCATCGCCCGCCTTGATCCTTACCAGGTTATATGCCGCCCTCAGGTCGAGTTTGGTAAAAACCGTGGCCCCTTTGAGGCGATCGAACAGCTCGGAAATCAAGGGTATCGGGTAAGCGTTCTTGATCGTGATGCGATTGAGACCCCTGTAGTCGATGCAAGGCCTCAACTCACCGCCCTTCTTTTTCACAAAGAAAAATCCAGCCCCTGCCGGGGACGAGGATTTGCGAATGTGTCCGCGTGAAAGCGCCTCCCTCACGTACTCCTCCATGGCCTCATTCTCCGCTACCGACAGTGGATAGACTTTGCCACGAGGAGGAACGGCACCAGATTGTAACTCTATGGCACAATCGTATGGGCTGTGCGGAGGTAGGGCAACCGCACGCACCTTATCGAATACATCCCGGTACTCCTCGTATTCAGGAGGCAACAGAGAGTCCGAGGAAGTACACAGCAACTTGACAGGCCCATGGATGCAACTAGCCCCACACTGCGGTGACCACGAGAGGATCTCGGCCGATCTCCAATCGAAAGTCGGATTATGCTTCTGGAGCCAGGGGTACCCCAAGACCACCGAGTAGTGTGGAGACGAAATAACCTGGAGACAGACCGACTCTCTGTGAACGGCACCAATGGCCATCCCCACTGGAAGGGTCTCCTGAGTCACGTGTGGCGGCAGAAGGGGTCTGCCGTCTATCGCCTCAAGAGCCAGTGGGGAACCTCGAGGCTGCAGAGGAATGGAATTGGCGGCGGCGAACACACTATCAATGAACAAGCCACCAGCACCAGAGTCCACCAACGCCTGGGTCGTCACCGAGCCCCCGACCCAGGAGAGGACAACAGTAATCAGTGGTTTGTCAACACGGGAAACCGGGGACGAGGAGACTCCACCCAAGATCTGCCCCCGACAGGATCTCAGGTGCGAGCGTTTCCCGGACGGTTCGGGCATGCCAACCGAAAATGCCCACCGAGACCACAGTACATGCATCGGCCCTCGCGTCTCCGGAGTACCCTCTCCCCCTCGGACAGGCGAGCAACCCCCAGCTGCATGGGTTGACCCCCAGACCAGTCATCCCCAGGAGGCGTGGGAGGAGAGGGAGGCACGGGTGGGACAGCAAACGTAGGCGCCAATCTGTTAGAAGGCCTCCGCAGGCTCTCCTTAAAGGAAGGTCTCTCCCTGAGTCTGGTGTCAATCAAAATCAGGAAAGAAATAAGGGACTCGAGCTCCACTGGTAGGTCCTTGGCTGCAATCTCATCCTTCAAGGCATCCGAGAGACCATGAGAGAAAGCAGCGACCAGAGCCTCATTATTCCAGCCCACCTCTGCTGCCAGGGTACGAAACTCAATGGCGTATTCAGCTACGGATCGTGAACCCTGTCTGATGGACATAAGGAGCTTTGCAGCAGAGGCAGCACGAGCCGGCACATCGAATACCTTCCGAAGAGAAGCAACAAAACCGGAAAACTCGGCAACCACCGGATTGTTGTTCTCCCATAAAGGGCTGGCCCAGGCCAAGGCCTTGTCCGAGAGCAGCGAGATCAAGAAGCCCACCTTTGATCTCTCAGTGGGAAAGGCATGTGGCAGCAACTCGAAATAAATGGCCACCTGGTTAAGGAAACCTCGGCACTGAGTTGGCTCTCCCCCAAAGCGCTGTGGAAGGGGGGCAGAACCGGTCATACCCCGAAACACCGCAGGTGCAGCAACAGGTGTCGGGGTAGACTCTGGCGCAACAACCGGAGCGGCAGTAGGAGCGGGCCCAGGAGCGACAACCGACCCATCGGCAACGGAAGCTAAATGAGCCGTGCGTTCAAGCAGGGTTTGTAACGCCACAGCGAACCGACCCAACAGGTGATCCTGCTGATCAAGTCTGGCAACCAGCGTAGGTAGCGAGGATGGCCCTGTACCGTCAGGATTCATGGCTTGGTCCTAATGTCATGGAACCATGAACCAGACGTACAACAGAGATAGGTGGAATAAGAGGGCTTTATTGAAAATCAAGCCGTAGCTAAAGTCCAAACGGATGGCTAAACTGAAGCAGGGTCTTGCGTAGACGGAGGTCAGGAACCAGGAGGGTAGTCAGACGTAGCCAGGATCAGGAACCAACGGGGTAGTCAGACGAAGCCAGGATCGGGAACCAACGGGGTAGTCAGACGAGGCCAGGATCAGGAACCAGAAGCAGTAGCAGTCTTTGAAGCATGTGCACACAGGAGGACCAAGCAAGGAACTGAAGCCACAGACCTTCTATATATATGAGCTAGGCATCCAGCTCCTCCCAGTGGGAAGGAGGAGCCGCAGGGTGGGAGGCTACAAGAAACCCAGAAACCAAGATGGCCGCCAGCACATGTCAAACGAAGGAGAACAGTGAGAAGGTAAGACCATGACATAATGTGAATCTCCATTTTGGTTCTAATATTGTCAGACCTTAATGTGCAGATATAAATATGCCTGACAGACTGCGATTCATCCTTCTGGGTCCTGGATAGTTTATCGGGCCAGTGTTCCTGGGCAGTCCCGGCATAACCGAGAGGCAGTCCTGCGGTGTTCAGTAAGTCCAGGGCCTTTATTCTGCCTTCCTCCCTGTCTAGAATCTTACAGAGGCGGGAGCAGGGTTTGATTAATTTGCGTGCCCTGTGCGTGAACCGGAAGTTATAAGACGCAGCTTCTGGTACTTAGAATGCACGCAGAGTGCGTTCCGGAAGTAGGAGAAGGAAGCTCCTACTGAGGCCGTATGGGTGCCCCGGCAGGGACCCAACCGAATTAGTATTTAAACCCTCAGCACGCGGTCAGAAGGAGCCCAGCCAGCCTACGATCTTCAGAGTATCTTTAATGGAAAACTCTCGATCCTTGCCCACTATCATGGATGATGAGAGTACCCAGAGTTCTGATATCCAGGAGACTCATGAAGCCAGACCTGTATTCCTGGTGAGGTAAGGGGGTCAATCCCTGACTTTTATTTTTCCTCTATCAGATCTAATGGGGATTATTATCTTATTTTAATTGTAGAATATCAAAGAGGGCCTCAGGAAATCTACCACTAAATCCAAAGGGAGGGAATGTGCTGTGTGCAAGAAAAAGCTCGCCCCTTCTTGGTCTGTGTCCACCTTATGTGAACAAAGTGGTAGAAGAGGAATCCCCATCTTTACTTCAAAGTATCAAAGATATTGTTAAATCTGTAGTTACGGATTCAAAGAAATGCATCCCTTCCCCGGCTCGGTGACACAGAGTCACGCTACTATAATATCCGATTCGGACTCTTCAGATGAGAATGAGCAGGGAGAAATCCTGGAAAATTCATGCTCATCTTCAGATGAAAAAGCAATGAGCAGCCCTCTTTTTTCCCCTGAGGATACGGAATCCCAACTAAAAGCTATTAGAGCTACTATGAAAGTGGATGTTCCTAGGGAACCACAGTCTGTCCAGGACATAATGTTTGGTGACCTGGGGCACAAAAGGTCAAGAGCTTTTCCTTTAAATGAAAACATAAAATGTTTAATTCAAAGAGAATGGAATAAGCCTGATAAGAAATTCTTTATTCCTAAGAATGTAAAAAGAAAATACCCTTTTGATGAGGGAGAGTCCTCCTGTTGGGATAAGCCTCCTAAACTTGACGCCAAAATGTCAAAAAAGGCAGCCTTACCTTTTGAGGATCTTGGTAGTTTAAAGGATCCTATGGACAGATGTGCAGAGGTATACCTTAAAAAAGCATGGGAAGACTCGACCCAAGCATTTAAACCAAATATTGCTACTACCTCTACTGCCAGGTCGTTAAAATAATCGCTACAAGAGCTGGAGTCCAATATTCAAGATAAAACCCCTAGGCACCAATTACTAGAAGTATTTCCTACCATCATTAAAGCAGTGGACTTTATTTTCGATGCTTCTGAAGATTCCTTAAAGTGCCAAGTCAGCTGCTCTATCCAATTCTGCTAGAAGAGCTATTTGGCTTAAAGGATGGTCAGGTGACACAGGTTCAAAGAATAAACTTTGCTCTATCCCATGCCAGGGAGATTATCTCTTTGGGCCTGTTTTAGAAGACCTTTTAGAAAAGGCTTCTGATAATAAAAAGCGTTTTCCTAGACCTTAAAAAAAACAGCAGTTTTTTCGCAGGAACAAAAAAACGTACAACACAGACAAAAGGCAGAATTTTCAACAAGAAAAACAAAAATAGATCCAAGGACAGTCAGCAATTACGGTTTCTGTCCAGTGAAGGGAAGACTTTCTCAATTTTTTTCGGGCATGGGAATAGATCTCGTTAAGCCCGTGGATATTAGGCCTAATAAAAGTAGGGTTCCGTCGAGAGTTTGCTTTCCCGCCACCGGAAAGATTAAAAATTACAAATATAGTTCAAAATTCCGCAAGAAACCTGGCTCTAAGACAAGAAATTATTTCTCTAATAGAAAAAAGGGTCATGGTTCCTTTTCTAGACTCGGAAAAGGGCAGGGGTTTTTATTCATCCCTTTTTCTAGTACCCAAACTGGACGGGTCATTCAGGATGATCATAAATCTGAGGGACTTCTTTTCTGAAATACAAAAAATTCAACATGGAATCTGTACAGTCCACAATAAAGCATCTCTACAAAGACTGCATCATGGCCACCATAGACATAAAAGATGCTTACTATCACATTCCAATTCATACAGATTTCCAGAAATATCTCAGAGTGGCAGTATCAATGGAAGGTCAAATTCATCACTTCCAATACAAAGAGCTTCTGTTTGGAATATCCCAGGCCCCCAGAATCTTTATAAAAGTAATGGCAGTGGTTATGGCCCACATAAGATAAAGAGACGTTCTGGTCATCCCTTATTTGGACAACCTCCGGGTGGTGGCGGAATCCGGAGATCTGCTAACTGCTCATCTTCTGGAAGTAATAGAAATCCTGACAAAACTAGGATGGCAAATAAACTGGGGAAAGTCAAATCTGATACCGTCCCAAAGATGTGCGTTTCTGGGTCTAATCCTGGATTCAGTGAACCAGTGTTGTTTTCTTCCTCAACACAAAGTATCCCAAAAAGGAGAAGACATGTGGTCCCTTCTAACCTCAAAGAATCGAATCATCAGACACGTGATGACAGTATTGGGCAGAATGACCTCCACAATACCTGCGGTCAATTGGGCCTTTTTTCACTCCAGGTCTCTTCAGTAGCAGATTCTAAAACAGTGCCTGGGATCTTTATCTCCATTAGACACCCCACTTTCCCTGATCCCTCAGGTGATTCAATCTCTAACCTGGTGGCTAGAACATGCAAATCTGTCCCAGGGTCTACATTGGGATCCCCAGGAGCAGATATCCATCACTACGGATGCCAGTCCGTCTGGGTGGGGCGCTTATTGTCAAGGGGAGGTCTGTCAGGGGGTATGGAGCTCAATAGAGAGTCAGGATGCCCAGAATATGAGGGAACTCAGAGCAGTCCTATTAGCGCTAAGATAATTCCTACCCAAAGTACAAGGAAAAGGAATAAAAATCTTTTCAGACAACACCACGGTTATTTCTTATTTAAACAGGCAAGGAGGAACCAAATCAAAAAACCTTATGTCCTTAACCCCAGACACTTTCTCCCTGGTCATTCCTTACGTTCCCTTCGTCGAAGCTGTATATTTAAAGGGAGTAGAGGACAAGGTGGCAGACTTTCTAAGCAGAAATCAGTTAGATCAATGAGAATGGTGCTTAAACCAACAAGTCTTCAGTCAGATAATTCAACTTTGGGGTCCTCCTCAAATAGACCTCTTTGCGACCAGACAGAACAAAAAATGCAACCTATTATTTTCCCTAAATCCAGAAGATTCCCCGACAGGGATAGATGCGTACTCCCTTCCGTGGCCGAATCATCTTCTGTACGCCTTTCCTCCTCTAAGACTCCTTCCGAGAGTATTACAGAAGTTGAGCAAGGAACAGACGAAGCTTATTCTAATCGCCCCATTTTGGCCAAGGAGGACTTGGTTCACTTGGTTGAAGAAACTTTCCCTGACAGATCCCTGGATTCTTCCGGACAAGCGGGATCTGTTGTTTCAAAGTCTTGTCTTCCATTCAGAAGTGAGAAGTCTTCATCTAACAGCATGGTATTTGAGGAGGAAATCTTAGAACGTAGGGGCCTGTTTATATCTAGTCTTTTATCATGCAGAAAAGAAGTAACCTCTACTACCATTTATCTCATAATATGGAAGACTTTCCTAAACTTCTGTAAAATCCCAGTAGATCCCTTGAGTTCTCCTCCCATGCCAAAAATTCTAGAATTTTTACAAAAGGGTCTGGATAAGACCCGAGTACTCTTAAGGAACAGGTCTCTGCCCTTAGTGCCTACTTTGATTCTCCATGGATAAGGAGATTCTTTAAAGCAATTAGCAGGATTAAGCCTGTGATTAGTGATAAGCGGGAGGTGCCATATTCGATTTCGCAATATTTCGCGAATATTCGATTGAATATTCGTATTATATTCATCGAAATCGAATATTCGTAATTATCTCATTTATCGCGAATAATATGCAATTAAATTAATCGTGCAATTTTTTTTTCCCCCCTATATAAGTCAACATTCCTATGACTATGGCTAGGCTAATATGTGTATTTTACGAATATTCTTAATATTGCTCTAACTTCGTCTTTTAGAATATTCTAAAAGACGAAGTTAGAGCAATATTACGAATATTCGTAAAATTCACATATAGACTGTAATTTAGCTAATATAGTGCTATAATCTTTTTTTTTTTAGTCTAATTTTTTTTGCCTCTTCTGAACTTCAGTTTCGGAAAATATATACACTATTAAAAAAATTACTATAGCACTATATTAGCTAAATTGCAGTCTATATGTGTATTTTACGAATTTTCGTAATATTGCTCTAACTTCGTCTTTAGAATATAACGAATATTCTAAAAGACGAAGTTAGAGCAATATTACGAATATATTACTGCTATATTCCATATTAGGCTAGAATTAACTAATATGGACTATAGCAGTACTAACTACTAAGTTGAAATCGCCATGCGATTACTTCGAGTTATATTAATCGCATTGCGATTTTAACTTGCTGCTGCTGGGTCTCAACTAAACCAGGTCCAAGTTGAAATCTCAATGCGATTTATTCAAGTTATAATAATCGAATTGCGATTTCAACTTAGCACTGCTACAGTCATGTGAAAAAATTAGGACACCCTTTGAAAGCATGTGGTTTTTTGTAACATTTTTAATAAAAGGTTATTTCATCTCCGTTTCAACAATACAGAGAGATTAAAGTAATCCAACTAAACAAAGAAAACTGAAGAAAAGTCTTTTCAAGATCTTCTGTAAATGTCATTCTACAAAAATGCCTATTCTAACTGAGGAAAAAGATAGGACACCCTTGCCCCTAATAGCGAGTGTTACCTCCTTTGGCTGAAATAACTGCAGTGAGACGGTTCTTGTAGCCATCTACCAGTCTTCGACATCGGTCTGAGGAAATTTTACCCCACTCCTCAATGCAGAACTTTTTCAGCTGTGAGATGTTTGAGGGGTTTCTTGCACGTACAGCCCTTTTCAAGTCACCCCACAGCATCTCAATGGGATTCAAATCTGGACTTTGACTCGGCCATTCCAGGACTCTCCATTTCTTCTTTTTCAGCCAATCTTTGGTTGATTTACTAGTATGTTTTGGGTCATTGTCATGTTGCATGGTCCAGTTCCGCTTCAGCTTTAATTTTCTAACTGATGGTCTCACATGTTCTTCAAGCACCTTCTGATACACAGTAGAATTCATCGTGGATTCTATGATGGTGAGCTGACCAGGTCCTGCTGCAGCAAAGCAGCCCCAAACCATGACACTTCCACCTCCATGCTTCACAGTTGGTATGAGGTTCTTTTCTTGGAATGCTGTGTTTGGTTTATGCCAAACATGTCCTCTGCTGTTGTGTCCAAATAATTCAATTTTGGACTCATCTGTCCAAAGAACATTATTCCAGAAGTCCTGGTCTTTGTCAACTTTATCTCTGGCAAATGTCAGTCTGGCCTCGATGTTTCTCTTGGAAAGCAAAGGTTTCCTCCTTGCACACCTCCCATGCAAGTTAAACTTGTACAGTCTCTTTCTGATTGTAGAGGCATGTACTTCTACATCAACAGTAGCCAGAGCCTGCTGTAGTTCTCGAGATGACACTTTAGGGTTTTTGGAGACCGCTTTTAGCATCTTGCGGTCTGCTCTTGGGGTGAACTTGCTGGGGCGACCAGTCCTGGGCATGTTGGCAGTTGTTTTGAAAGCCCTCCACTTGTAGACTATCTTCCGGACAGTGGAATGGCTGATTTCAAAATCTTTTGAGATCTTTTTAAATCCCTTCCCAGACTCATAGGCTGCTACAATCTTTTTTCTGAAGTCCTCTAACAGCTCTTTTGCTCTCACCATGGTGCTCACTCTCACTTCAACAGTCAGGAGCACACCAAACTAAATGTCTGAGGTTTAAATAGGGCAAGCCTCATTCAACATGCAGAGTAACGATCTACTAATTATGTGCACCTGGTGTGATATACCTGTGTGAGATCTGAGCCAATTTAAGAGGGAATACATGTGAGGGTGTCCTATCTTTTTCCTCAGTTAGAATAGGCATTTTTGTAGAATGACATTTACAGAAGATCTTGAAAAGACTTTTCTTCAGTTTTCTTTGTTTAGTTGGATTACTTTAATCTCTCTGTATTGTTGAAACGGAGATGAAATAACCTTTTATTAAAAATGTTACAAAAAACCACATGCTTTCAAAGGGTGTCCTAATTTTTTCACATGACTGTATATTCCATATTAGGCTAACTAATATGGAATATAGCAGTGCTAAGTTGAAATCGCAATTCAATTAATTCAAGTTATAATAATCGAATTGCAATTTCAACTTGGACCTGGCTTACTATGGTTGGCTTGGTAGAATTAGCGAATATGACAAATGTATTCGTCATATTCCACAAAACGAAGATAACAAAGTATTCTCCATCTTCGTTTTAGCTACCTATTCATCAACTTCGCTAATTCTAGCAATCATATAGGAAAGTTTACTATGGAGACAGCTAAGTTTAATTCGCTATGTGATTATATTACTTTGCTTTTTTTTAAAAATAAATAGAATAATTATAATACCTGATAATTATTATAATTATTCTATTTATAAAAAAAAAGCTAAGTAAAATAATCGCATAGCGAATTAAACTTAGCTGTCTCTATAGTAAACTTTCCTATATAATTGCTAGAATTTGCGAAGTTGAATCTAGTTTTATCTAGATTGATGGAACCTCCTTTCGAGCCTTTGCAGGATCTACTTATTAAAATGTTGTCTTTCAAAACAGTTTTTTTGATGGCGATTACCTTGGCCAGGCACAATTTCGGCCTTCATCCCTTATACTAACATCCTGGAAGACAGAGTGCTCATTAAGCCAGATCCCTCCTTTTTACCTAAAGTGGTCTCCATGTTTCATAGGACCTAAGATATTATTCTTCCATCCTTGTACTAGGACCCAAAGAATGAGAAAGAGAGGAGGCTCCGCTGTCTAGATGTCAAAAGATGCCTATCAGAATATTTGAGTCACTAATCAATGGAGAAAATTCTCTAGTCTTTTTATACAGTTTGGTGGTAAAAATAGAGGTAATAAAGTTTCTTCCAGAATACTATCTAGACAGATAGTAGGGGCCATCACCTTAGCCTATTCTTCAGCAGGGGAATTGCCCCCTTTCGAATTTGTTGCTCACTCTACCAGATCCATTTCTACTACTTGGGCAGAAAGGGCTGAAGCATCTCTAGAGCAAATTTGTAGGGCCGCTACTTTGAAATCTCTGTGTACTTTCTTTTGCCAATACAGATTAGACTCTAAGGAGTGGCTAGCTTTTGGCAGGAGAGTTCTTCAGGCGCAGTTGTCCCACCCTAAGCTAGGTACTATTCTAGTCGTCTCTGAAGGGTGCTGTCATGGGCATAAGGGAAATTTAGGATTACTTACCAGTAACCATTTTTCTATGAGCCCATGGCAGCAACTGGGATATTCCCCCCCCCCCACAAAAAAAAGGTATATTAGATGTGTTTTAGGACAAGTTCTCACAATTAACTGGTGGTATAGGGGAGGTATCCCTCCTTAAGTGCTCTCCACAAAGGTTCCTGTTTCCTGTCCTGGATGGAGGCGGTCTCTCAAGGGTGCTCTCATGGGCTCATAGAAAAGTGATTACCGGTAAGTAATCTTACATTTTTTGTTGGACAAGTTGTACTTTATAATACCACCATTAAATGTGGCATACAATGTAGTTGGAAGCAGTAAATAAATTCCAAATAGGGTGGAATGGGAAAAAAACGCAATTCCTCCACCGTTTTATGGGTTTTGTTTCCACGGCGTTTCGTTTGCATCAAAACTGACCCATGCACTTCATTCTTTGGGTGATCAGTATAATTACAACGATACCCCATATATGTAGGTTTCTTATGTCTAAGGCTACTTTCACACTAGCGTTCGGGCGGATCCGTTCTGAACGGATCCGCTCATAATAATGCAGACGGAGGCTCCGTTCAGTACGGATCCGTCTGCATTATTTTTAGCATAGAACAGCTAAGTGTGAAAATAGCCTAGTACGGATCCGTCCAGACTTTCAATGTAAAGTCAATGGGGGACGGATCCGCTTGAAGATTGAGCCACATTGTGGCATCTTCAAACGGATCCGTCCCCATTGACTTACATTGAAAGTCTGGACGGATCCGCACGGATCCGCACGCCTCCGCACGGCCAGGCGGACCCCCGAACGCTGCAAGCAGCGTTCAGCTGGCCGCCTGTCCGTGCGGAGGCGAGCGGAGCGGAGGCTGAACGCCGCCAGACTGATGCAGTCTGAGCGGATCCGCCTCCATTCAGACTGCATCAGGGCTGGACGGCTGCGTTCGGGTCCGCTCGTGAGCTCCTTCAAACGGAGCTCACGAGCGGAAACCCGAACGCTAGTGTGAAAGTAGCCTAACTAGTGTAAAAATAGATTTAAACTTTAAAAAAAAAAAAAAACTTTTACATCACCATATTTTGACCCCAATAATTTTTTTATAGTCATGTCTACTGAGCTGTATAGGGGACAATCTGTACTTTTTATTTATACCATTTTGGAGTGTTTGTGACTTTTTGAACACACTTTATCACAATTTTTTTGGGGTAAGAGAAGCATTGGAAAAATGGCAAATTGGCCATTTTGACACTTTTTCTGTTACGCCATTCGCCGTATTGGAATTATATTTGATTAGTACGAGTATTTTTGGTCGCTGTAATGCCCATGATGTTTATATTTTTGGTTAATTAAGTATATCTTTTTTTATT
Source organism: Bufo gargarizans (assembly GCF_014858855.1). Lineage (NCBI taxonomy): Eukaryota > Metazoa > Chordata > Amphibia > Anura > Bufonidae > Bufo > Bufo gargarizans. Next base: position 53,497,586 of record NC_058087.1, on the reverse strand, counting down.
ATACAGAAGGGGTGATTTAAACTTATTTATATTATATTTTATAAAATGTTATACATTTTTTTAACTTTTTTTTATTTTTGTAATGATTTTGAAGCTCATATATGAGCCTATGAAATCAGTTGTTTTACTTTTTACTTTGAATCTTCATGTATTTTTAAAATGAGTTTATTACTGCCAATTGCACATTTCTTATGTTGGCCTGCCATCTAGTGGCAAAAATAAGAATTGCAGCATGAATACTGTGGGTCTCATCAGCAAGATTTACAGCATTCAAAGCAACTACCGACATCCACATTGGCCCCAGGGGATATCGGTAGGAAGCCTGGAAGCGCCAGCTTGATTACGGCATCTAAAGCCTTTGATTACCGCAATCAGCATTATTGACAGTCACGGTAATTAGCGGCAGGTCTCTACTGTTTTAAACAGCAGAGACCTGCTGGCCATGATGCCTGCTGCATGTGCGAGCGGGCACCATGTTTGCCTCTTGCTCCAGTGCCGTACAAGTACAGCGCTGGTAGTGAACGGGTTAAAAAAAATAGAACTGTTTAATTAATGACACAATTTAAAAATTAGAGGGACGCTCACCAGCTAGCCTGGAGCCCAGCCCACTGTCCACGCCTTAGTGTAAGTATACGCCCAAATAAAAAATGAAAATTGGCTGGCTCACAGTGATTTGCATTTAATTTAGCCATTACATATCATAAAATCAAATACATAAACTATACATACATATAAAAATACCTATAAAATAGCAGCTTGTTAAAGTTTCTTTGATCTGGGCGTGTGGTTTATAGTACCGTTGATTTCTCACTCTGTTAACAATGTTCAGTAATCTGGTTGGATATTATACTTATAACACACTTTGTTCGCTGTTTAAATGTATCCACCTTCATAGGTTGCTATAGCACTCTAGATTAATTGTTGCCACATATTTACCGTACGTGCTATGCTAGTTAGTCAGTGCTTTGTTAGTTAGACAGTCAGTCATGCATTTTTTTCTATACCACTGAGGAAGTGTAAGATGGAGAAACAGCCACTGATTCTTGAATGCTGTTTCTGAGACTGTCATTCTGTTTTTTGCCACAAGAGGCTGCTGTTTCCCCGCACAGCAAAGTTACTGCCGGATCTAGATATGCAAAACAGATGATGACTCATGCTGCTGCTGTGTGCCAGACAGAAGCAGGAAATGGTGACATGAGGGGACATGCTTGTGCAGATCCAGTGCTATCCTCAGGTCTGTGGGACTTGGAGCGGTCAAAGTCACTGTCAGAAGTGACTGATGCCTGTCAGCAATGCAGATGTTGCCAAGGGAGAAAGGATCGGTTCCCGGAAGGTCAGTTGGACCGTGGAATGTGGTTACAGACCCTGTGAGGCCTCATGGTGGATGGAAGGACCTGCGAGTTGGTGTAAGTCCCCATCGGATAAGGACCAGGCCAGGGTCAACAATCCAGAAAGCTTCCCAGAGAGAGAGAGAGGACTGGGTCCCGGAAGGCTGGAAGAGCCGTGGAACGGTTGGAGCTACCAGGAGAGGTGGAGTTGCTCAGCTTGGAGAAGAACTAGTCCGCCATTTTGTGAGCTGCATGAGAGAACCTTGTGGATCCGGATTCTGTTCTCAGGAATGAGTATCGGCGTCAGGAAGCTGATCGGAACAGAGGGTCAGAGTACCGGTTCTGCAGGGTCACATGTTGTGGCAGGGACTTGCTGTCTGTCTGGAGCAACCAGTAAACATAGGACATACCCAGGTCAGTGATTTAGCGGCACGGTTATTGACTTGCAGGCTCTGCCGTGTGCGCCAGCAGTCAGGTCCGTTACCCTGCGGCACAGTATCGACTTGCGGGCTCTGCTGTGTACGCCGCTGTGGGTAAGGTTGTTAATTTGGGCTGGTACCGTGACTCTGAGCCTGGGGTATAGGGTACTCTGGACACTCCACTGTTGCTACACTACAAGGCCACTCCAGCGTCCAGGCTGGAAGTATTCAGGGCACGCGAACAGTGTCATTTGGGGGTAAAAGAAAGGAATGTGACGTATTGTACATTGTATTTGATATACGGTGCAGACCAAAAGTTTGGACACACCTTCTCATTCAAAGAGTTTTCTTTATTTTCATGACTATGAAAATTGTGGAGTCACACTGAAGGCATCAAAACTATGAATTTTATTTCAAGACACGGAGGCTCATATTTGCTTAATTCTTCCTTTACTGGAAATTAGCAGCAAAGACAATTGAAGAAAAAAAACATAAGAGTATCCATGGTAACAACTCCACCCCTTCTACCCCTATATAAGGGACATCTCTGGCTGGACACTTCCTCTTTCTTTGCTGCTCCAGCTCAGATAAGTGGTTAAAATTTTTCATACTGACTGTCTTACTAGTGTTTTCTCCTTATATTTTCTGAAGGGTACTATTTTGAGATTTATTATTTGATATATATTCCTGCCCCAGTTCCTTCTTGGGGCGGTCTTTTATCCCTTTATCTTTCTGTGCTATTTCCTTAGTTGTTTATTCTGTTTTTTCCCACTTTCAGGGGTTAATTGTGCCGCTTTGCTGTCCCTCCCGCTCACCCTTGTGACGCCTGGTCAGTTCCCTGCCGTTCGGTGCCCAGTTTTCAATAGCCTTAATAATTGTCTCTCGGCCATTTTGCCTCGCCCCTTTCTATTCCTCCCCTCTTCTTCCTCCTTACCTGTGCCTTCCCGCTCCGTTTTCCCGGGCTTCGGCATCTCGGATCTCGTCAGACGAGATTCTCGGGACCCATCTTTGATTTTTCCCCTCAGGCGCCGAGATCTCGCGCTGCTGAGCGAGATTCTCGGGCGCCATCTTTCTCCTCCCTGTCACCTCATTGGACACTCTGGGTGAAGGGGAGGAGTCTTATCCCTGCGCTCCTCGTCGGCTCACTGTATCGCAGTGCGCTTTCCGCATCGTTCGTCGGTACTGTAGCTCTCTGTGCCAGCGTTTCTTCTATCTGGTGGGGTAACCTACTCCTCAGGTATTCCATCTATAATGTCTATGGTCCCTGTGTCCCCAGTCAGCTCTGTGCAGGTGAGACGCCCTAGTCAGGTTTCACCTTCCCCCCCTCATAGGGTTAATGATGCCCCTGTCCAGGAGTTGCAGGCTGCTAACCTACAGCAGTCTATTTCTGAAGCTATAGTAGCTGCTATGGGATCAGTTTCAGTGTCCTTATCTCAATCTATATCCCAGGCCCTAAGGGCTCAAACTAATCCGGTAATGCCCCCTCCTGCCTCCAGAACACATGTGAATGTGGGCTCTGGCCCATCCAATGAATGCACAGTCAAATCGCGTAAAAGAGCTAATCCGCGCCCGGCAGAAAGGGCACGAGCATGGAAAACCGCCCGGTCCCTACCGGAGCAGGTTTCTGATTCAGACGCAGAGTCTGTTGAGGAGGCTTATGATGATTACCCCCACCATTCTGGGGAAGATGATTTAATTGACAAGGCAGTTGATCCTGCTATTGAGGAGGACCCGTCTAAATTAGCGGGGACCGATATAGACCCTCTGGAGTCCGGCAAGGACACAATTCTGGATCCCATGGGTGACCCCCTATTTAATACGGACCAGTTACACCATCCTAGATCCTCCGAATGGCTTCCCGCCACTCATGTGGCGCAGTATCTGGAAGCGAGGATTCGTACTCCCCTCTCCAAAGAAGCTCGCAGTAAGCTTCGGGCAGAATGCCCACGACCCCTGATTCCCCACAGGATTTGTGAGACACCTAGTGTGGACCCTAAAGTGGTTCAATTTCTAGCAAAAATGGGGTTCAACCCGCGTAAGGGGTTGGACTCGGCATTAAAAGCTTGCCAAGACAAATTGCTAGATATGACAGGGCCGCTGGCCAAAATTTTTGACCTAGCCGAATCTGCTAAAGCAGCGGGCACACAGGTTGACCCTGAAGATCTTAGTGGTTGGGCCCAAAGGGCTATTTGTATGGCAGGCAGTGTAAATACCTCAATTGCCATTGAAAGGAGGAAGGCCATACTGATGAAAATTGAGCCTAAATTAGCAAATTTATCCCTGTCAGAATCCGGGAAAGAGGCGCAAGGCTTATTATTTGGAGACCCCTTCATAAAGGAGTTGGGGAAGTATGTTGGCGCCTTTACGGCCCTCGATAAGGCGCAGAGCTCCATGCGCCGCGTCTTTCAGACGCGTTTTTCCTCCAGGGCCGGCAATCCTAGGGGCCGATTGTCCGGCAGATCCAGCTTTCAGCCCAGAGGCACGGGCCGTGGCTCCTTTAATTACCGACAGTCGCTGCAGGACTCCAGGAACCAACCTACCTTCTTCCCGTCCCGGGGAGGTCCTTCCCGTTCCAGAAGTTTCCGAGGCACTCCTGGATCACGGCGCCCATATGGTAAGTCGTCCTTGTGTGTCGTCTCTGAGTTCCCAGCAGGTTGGGGGAAGACTCCGTCATTTTTCCCATGTGTGGTCAAGGATCACCTCAGACCAGTGGGTCCTTTCTACGGTCCGGGGTTTTACCATCGAGCTAGTATCCACCCCACAGGGCCTTCCCGCTTTTTCATGGGGTCCGATCTCGGACCAGACGCTCTTAAATGCAGAACTGTCATCCCTTCTATTCAAAGGAGCCATAGAATTATCTCCCGATCCTCTCACAGGGGTCCTGAGCAGTATCTTCCTGGTACAGAAGAAGGGTGGCCAGTTCCGGCCAGTCATAAATCTCAAACATCTGAATGTCTTCGTTCGCTACAGACATTTCAAGATGGAGGGCATCCATCTTCTCCGGGATATGCTTCTTCCAGGAGACTGGTTCGTCAAACTGGATCTGAAGGATGCATACCTAACGGTCCCAGTAGCTCCTCCGTCTCGGAATCTCCTTCAGTTCTTATGGAAAGGCCAGACATGGCGGTTTACGTGCCTCCCGTTTGGCCTGTCATCCGCCCCGTGGTGTTTTACGAAGATCATGAAACCAGTAGTGGCTTGGCTCAGAGCGAGAGGGGTGCGTCTAATTATTTATTTGGACGACATCCTGATCATGGCCCAGAATCCTTCCCTTCTGTTGTATCATTTAGAGATGGCCAAATCCCTGCTTCAGGGGTTGGGATTTGTTCTCAACCTAGAGAAGTCATGTCTGGTTCCGGCCACCTCAGTAGAGTTTCTAGGTTTTGCCATAAACTCTTTGGATCAATCACTCAGTCTGCCCTTAGCCAAGGTCAAAACGATACGCAAGGAGATTCGTCATGCTCTCTTGCTTCCACGGTTATCTCTTTGACACCTTGCTCGCTTGATCGGTCTTCTCACTTCCTCCATTCAGGCGATATTCCCTGCTCCCCTTCATTATCGTGCTCTACAGAGACTGAAAATTGCTCACCTGAGAGCAGGGGCCTCATATTCGGACACTCTTGTCTTAGACACGGAGACCAGAGACGAATTG